>NC_056746.1:1223834251-1223918543 GCF_019279795.1 Protopterus annectens | reverse complement strand
CTACTTCCTGTTCCTTTTTCCTTTCTGTTTCCTCAAGGAGGAGCCGTGTGCAAACCAGCAGAAACACGCTCACAGTGGCTTACACGCGTGCACACATACTTACACAGTTCAGAATCTGCTTATTCGGTTTAAAACTCGTGCACGCCCACGCAAACGGTGTTAAACATCTCCCAACATGCTCGCACATGCTCAGTCTGCCTTACACGCGCACACACTGCCTTACTTTCAGGCGTGCACGCTTGCATACACATCCAGCAAGAAACTTTGGTGTAGGCAACAGTGTACACCTTCCATTTCTTGACTTTCTCATGCTTACTTAGTGGCACACCTCTTTCCATGATATCTGTCTGACATCTGTCATGTAACTCAAACCTTCAATGAACTGCATTTCTTTCTACCATTCCCCCCTGTGATGTCACCTATCTCCTACTCTGTTCCTCCCCCTTATGTAACTCTTACACTACTCAGAATGTGCTCATTTGCTATGTGACAGTGGAATTCAGTATCCTTACACTCATTTGCATCAGATTGCCTACTAATGCTTAGTTACATCTCTTAGACTCAGCTTCCCCCCTTAGCAACCACTACACGGTGGCCATGTTGGTTTTGGTCTGCTGGTCCCTGCATTGACATTCCATGTATTGCATAAAACCCACATTTGTGGGTTTAAAACCTTCGTTTTTATGTTCTATGCAGCACAGCCCGTTTAGCGGGGCTGCGCTGGTTTAAACATCGGCAATCGCCGAAAAAAACTATATTTTTAATACATTTGCATCCGGTTACTTTGCCAATGGCCACATATGCACCCTTTATTTGGAGCTGACATGGCTCCATTGCAGTTTTTGCAGAAACATACTCAGTTGTCAACTGAGTACATTTCTGCAGCTAAAACGGCTCTTACACGGGCTGTTCTGGGCTTCCTGGATTGCTAATCACCCTCATTTGCATGCTATTCGGCTGCAAGTGAGGTGATTAGCTTATCCACGCCCACTCTGTGTAAGAGCCGTTTTAGCTTGGCTCTTACATAGACTTTGGGCTGTTCCTGGATCGCGAAGGCTGCATGGAGTCTTACACTACTCTTAGACTCCGTGCAAGCCTTCGTGAATCCGGCCCTATATAAATTACATCACAGCAGAATTTTTTCATTCATAGCTGTTATTGTATTGTTACAGAACATCTTGTTACAGGTGGTAATAGATCTATTTTCAACATATCCATGCTGATATATGGTTTCAAATCACAACCTATCCAATTCTGACAATAACTTATCCAATATTACCTTCTCCATGTTTTCCACAACATGAAAGTAGACTTATGGGTCGATATGACTCTGGGTTTGTCCTACCCCCCCCCCTTTCCCTTAAAGACAGATTTAATAAGTACATGTCTTTAAAATTGAGGACTCTCCCCATATTTACATGACCTACTGAGTAATAGATATAATGGCACTGTAAATTTTTGCTGAAGTATTCTCAGGTCATTATTCAATATAATCTAATTTTATTCTAGCATCTGAGGTTACCTGGATGTCTTAGGACAACCTATCACCTCCTTTGTTGAGCCAAACTGTTTTGCATACGATTTTGTAAATAATGTGTTGTGTCTAAGAATACATTTTAGAATCTGCACACAGTTTATCAATTTGTATGTCTTTACTCCTTCCATATCTTATATATTTATAAGTTTCTTCTTATGCCCAATATCTCTATATAAATTTCTTCAAATTCTTCTTAATCTTGTTTCACACTATGCTTAATTTGGTTGTCCAGCTTGGTTATTTCAGTTTTCAAAGATGTCGTTTGACCTTTCTTCTGCTTCTTATATTTTTTGTCTCTTACCTTAATCAAACATCTTGTTCTTATGGAAATATATCCCCCTGATTTTGTATGCCTACATCCTAATTTTAAATATATATTTTTTTATTTTTTGCACTCAAACAATTTCTCTTTCAAAACTTTCCACATTCCATCTGCAGTTTTTCCACTGAACACATCACTCCAGTTAGTTTTACATAGTGACTGTTTTGCTTCCATATAATCTGTAATTAACCTTCTGTGCATTGGTTTAGATTTCAGTTTGGCAGAATTATCTAGCAGCAAATTAACCTTTATAACCCCATGATCACTGCCCATCAATGGTGGTAAAACTTGACTTAAAGTTACAATAATTTGCTTAGGAACACAAACAATTTTGAGTATATTACATTCCCTGGTAGTTTTTTTTTTTTTTACAATCTGAAGCAACTGTTGTCCCTGAATAAACACTGTGAATAATTTTCTTACTAATGTTGTTGAATCGATATTATTCCAGTCTGTTTCTGATAAATTTAAGTCCCTAGCTAATATTTTTCTTTCCTACTGTCTTTCATTCAAGAAATGTATGAATCCCTCTAGGTCACCTGCACTTGACTTATGTTGGTCTATACACTCCAACAATTGTTATATGTTCCAGGGTGGTCTTTATTGTCACAGTTACACAGTCCACAGTATTGGTGTTATCACTGAACATGTAATAATCACAGGTCTCATAACTATCTTTAATTCCTATCAAAACACCTCCGCCTGATTTTTTTTGTTACAATGTCTAGTGGAATGAAAAAGTATTTGCACCCTTCCTGATTTCTTATTTTTTTGCATGTTTGTCACACTTAAATGTTTCAGATCGTCAAACAAATGTAAATATTAGACAAAGATAACCCAAGTAAACACAAAGTGCAGTTTTTAAGTGATAATTTTATTTATTAAGGAAAAAAACTATCCTAACCTACATGGCCTTATGTGAAAAAGTAATTGCCCCCTAAACCTAATAACTGGTTGTGCCACCCTTAGCAGCAACAACTGCAATCAAGCATTTGCAATAACTGGCAATGAGTCTTTCACATTGCTGTTGAGGAATTTTGGCCAACTCTTCTTTGCAGAATTGTTTTAATTCAGCCATATTGGATGGTTTCTGAGCATGAACTGCCTTTTTAAATGTCATGCCATGACATCTCAACTGGATTCAAGTCCGGACTTTGACAAGGCCACTCCAAAACTTTAATTTTGGACTTGCTGGTGTGTTTTGGATCATTGTCCTGCTGCACTTCAGCTTGAGGTCGCAAACTGATGGCCAGACATTTTCCTTTAGGATTTTTTGGTAGAGAGCAGAATTCATGGTTCCATCAATCAAAGCAAGTCCTCCAGTTCCAGAAGCAGCAAAGCAGCCCCAGACCATCACACTACCACCACCATGTTTGACTGTTGGCATGATGTTCTTTTTCTGAAATGCTGTGCTACTTTTACGCCAGATGTAACATGATGCACACCACCCAAAAAGTTCAACTTTTGTTTTGTCAGTCCACAGAATATTTTTCCAAAAGTCTTGGGGATCATCAAGATGTTTTTTGGCAAAAGTGAGACAAGCCTTTATGTTCTTTTTGGTCAGCAGTGGTTTTCGCCTTGGAACTCTGCCATGCATGCCATTTCTGCCCAGTCTTTTTCTTATGGTTGAGTCATGAATACTGACCTTAACTGAAGCAAGTGAGGCCTGCAGTTCTTTAGATGTTGTTCTAGGTTCTTTAGTGACCTCTTGGATGAGTCATCGCTGTGCTCTTGGGGTAATTTTTGTAGGCCGGCCACTCCTGGGAAGGTTCACCACTGTTCCATATTTTCTCCATTTGTGGATAATGGCTCTCACTGTGGTTCACTGGAGTCCCAAAGCCTTAGAAATGGCGTTGTAACCTTTTCCAGACTGATAGATTTCAATTACTTTGTTTCTCATCTGTTCCGGAATTTCTTTAGATCGCAACATTATGTATTCCTTTTTGGGAACTTTTGGCCTACTTCACTTTGTCTGACAGGTTCTATTTAAATGATCTTTTGATTCAACAGGTCTGGCAGTAATCAGACCTGGGTGTGGCTAGTGAAATTGAACTCAGCTTTCCAAAAATGTGATTAACCACAGTTACTTCATGATTTAACAAGGGGGGCAATTACTTTTTCACTTAGGGCCATGTAGGTTTGGATATATTTTTTTTTTCCTTAATAAATAAAATCATCACTTAAAAACTGCATTTTTGTTTACTTGGGTTATCTTTGTCTAATATTTAAATTTGTTTGATGATTTGAAACATTTAAGTGTGACAAACATGCAAAAAATAAAAGAAATCAGGAAGGGGGCAAATACTTTTTCATTGCACTGTCTGTTACAGTAAAAGCTTATATACCCTGACAGAAATGGTTTCCAGTCATTGCTCTTTAACCATGTTTCACAAACAATAACAACATCATTCTTGTGGGAATGTAGCAACTTTCCAATAAAAAACTTTATTATTTATGCTCCTGGAATTAACAACCATCAGAGATGCATCAAATGTTGCTAGCTGTGAACTGTTACATTTTTCACCTGGCAAAAATCCTGCCTAGTGGTTGTCAAATACTGCAAAATATCTGCTGCACAAATTCTCTTCGCTGATCTTGACAAATGCATGCATCCTGTCTGAGCACGTGTGCTCAAAACTAGGCTTGCACGCTCTACCCATTTCCATTTTTTTTAAAACAGGACATTTTCCATGTAGGTATTTATCCCCAAAATCTTTTCATTCACAGTCATTTGTGAAAAATATGTCCTAACGCCAGTACAAGCTATACTATCTAAGAGGGTTGTAAGTTCCCTACTAACAGTCAGAGAGTCCTTGCAGATGAGATTATTTGTACTGACATGAATAAAAACAAAACCCTACTTCCTTACATGGAGGGGTTCCAAGGCTTGTCTAACATCTTCTATTTTAGCTCCTGGCAAACATAACACTATGCGATGTTCATTAGCTTCTCTGCAAATATAAGTATCAGTTCCTCTACTGATTGAATCTCCAATTACAAGAATATCTTTTCTGGCCAGATCTGAAGAATCTTCAACTTCTAATACAGTAATATCTGCTCTATCATTTGTTGCAAAGGAATGATCTTCATCATGATTAGTCTTATTAATCCCACTGTTTTCATTGTGTATTAAATTCTCATCCAGCTGGCTTTATGCATCCACAGACTGAGCCACGTAGTCAACATTTGTCTTTCTTTTCTTTTTTTTTTCTTACAGTAATGTTTTTCAATCCTTCCACATTCAATTTTGATTTCTTCCTTTTCATCTGGCCCTTGCCTCTTTTTGCAACTTTCTGTTTTGGAAAAATGCTGCCTTTTTCTGTAGACGGAAGGTTTTCTGATAGAATAATGTTATCATTGCCTGTAATGTGTGTGTTACATAACAAAGCAGTGTCCTTTTTAATATGTATTCGCTTTACTTTACAGACATTAATCAGTTTCTTTTTCTTCCTTGTTATTTATTGTGAACTTCTTTCTATATGTCATTTTGTTTCCTTCTAAAGACTCCAAATCCTCTGATTGCTGAATACTTGCATCCAGAATTCCAAAAGTTGTCAAGGGCATTGTCTTGTTTCATAAGAGTTGAATGATCTTTACAGACAGTAGCCACATCATTTCCTAAATGTGCTCTATTTGCTCTTCTAACCTTATTTATCTCACCAGTCCACTCAGTAATATATGTAGCAAGAGTTCCCCAACCCGTGCCAATTGCACAAGTGCAATCATCATAAGTAAGTCTAGATTTACTTGTAATAATGGTAAGCAAACCATCCAAATTTTGATATGAGGAGTGCTGAACACTAGTGTTACCTTTAAATATACATAGCATTTATTACACTGTATAAGACTTTTCTGCTTTAGCAAATCATTAACTGCATACTCATTTAAGGAATCCATATTCAGCTTCAAGCGAATAAAATATTGTAAAAGAAAAAAATAATCAAAATCAGAAACCACAGAATTCAAAGAAAGCTTAAATCAACTTCTATGACAAAAATCACACAAGCAATATACAACTAAATACTAAAGTAAGTACAGTAAAGTTTTTCTGACCGTACAAATTCAAAAATCAGACAAAAGCTGTAATTCCTTTACTCACTATCACTCGCAGTCATACCTCTTTTTAACAGTAAAGACCAATAAATCACAAACCAAGATAGGATTGTTCAGAAAAGCTCTGAAGTGTCCTAGCTGCAGTCTGTGTGAATTTAAAGCTGACTAGGCCCCTTGGGATGGCTACAGCTTGCCTGTCTAAAGCCTACCCTTTTTTAACAACCAAAAGTAACACAACAAAATATAAATCGAAGTAAATCTTCCTGTCTACAAGCTCTCCCATCTTTCCCACAAACAGTGAAAACAGTGATAAAAAATAAAACATAAATTCAAATAAAACTTCTCTTACCAGTCAACTCCATAGTAAATCACAAACCAAGATAGAATTGTTTAGATAAGCTCTGGATTGTCCTTTCTGCAGTCTGTGTAAATTTATAGCTGACTAGACCCTTTGGGATGGCTAGAGCCTGCCTGTCTAGAACCTATCCCATTCTAACAACCAACAGTGAAAAATTAAAGGATCAACAACAAAATATAAATCAAAGTAAATCTTCTTGTCTTAAAACTATCTCTTCCTTCCTAAAAACAGTGAAAAACAGTGATAAAAAAATAAAATATAAATTCAAATGAAACTTCTCTTACCAGTCAACTCCATAGTAAATCACAAACCAAGATAGGATTATTTAAACACCTTTATTGAATTATCACTTATGACATAAGCAAATTTACATTAATACAAAAGTAATCTAAAATAGGATTATTTAGATAAGCTAAATGATATCCTACACCCTCTGTTGGCATGTGCACACTTCCACTTGTACTATGAGGGTTACACAACCAGCATGGGACTGCCAAGCTCATGTCTTTGGTTCTTGTTGCTTTGGTGCTTGGCAAGTCCCTAGTTGCAGAATGGCAATTATTTGAACTGGACTACCACTCCCACCCTCACCCCTCGATAGGTGAGCCAGTTCTGTTCTATCAGTCCAACCTTTCTACATCCAGCTATAACTGCATCTGAACCACTTTTTAAACTTGAGTAACCTGAGTAATAGTCAGGGCTTAATCCCTTTATCCACAGAGCCAGGACTTCTAACAATGCATTTATTGAGTTTTCAGGGATAAACTAATTTTCATTTTAGTTTGTTCCAAAATTCTATTATCTGATGCATTCATTCTTAACAAGGAAGTATTCAAAATTATTAAAAGTACTGCATTAAATGATTTGGACAATGCTGACAACTGTCAAGAAACTGCAGATCCGCAGATGGAAACTAGAAATCCTCATGCACAGATCATACACACACATGCAAGCATGCATGTGCACATACACACGCGTATGAGCAGACATACAGATATGCACATGTGCACACCTATGAGCACAGATTCAGATGGGTCTACTTTTCTTTATCAAAATTTCACAGTCTTGAAAAAGAAAAGTAAAACCCCACTTCTGCAAAAGTAATCTACATTGAAAGTGCACTTTCGCAAAAGCCAATTCATTGCATCAGGAAAAAAAAAAAACTACCGTAAACACTGTTTTGCAGGGAGGCAAGCCCCCTTGCACTTCCACATCCCCCTACTTAAATATACCAACTCCGAGATCACACTACAGTGGGGAAAACAATATATTTCCTTATCCCCACTGTAACGTGCTTCAGCAAATCGTACTTCACAAAAGCGCACTTCCGATGTAGTGCACTTTCTCTTAAATGAGTTTGACCTTCTGTTTCTCGAAAACTGTGTTTTCGACAAACAGAAGGAGACCCATTCAGATATGGACACACTCACACATATGAAGACATGCACAACAAGCACACACTGTACAGAAATACTTATAGATTGTCAGAGGCAGATGAACAAGATCAGGAGATAACATAATTTATTTGAATCCAAGGTTTTATTTCCATTTAATCTTTTGCTTTTTTTCACTAGATATTTATTTGTTTCTGCATTGTATCAGTGATAGTCTGTTCTAATGTTTCAGAATACAGATCAACTGCATATCGATAATTTTGATGAAAATGCATTTGCTATGGCAGTTTAATGGCCTGTGGTATTTTGCAGCATATTTAAAGACACATTGCTTCATTTATAAGACAGACTAACACTCATACGCATATGTTTGAGTTTATATCTTTCATCTGTTGCATTATTCTAGTTTGATTTTTTTTGGGGGGGGGTATATAAATCCCTTGCCTATACCTTCTAGGGAAAGTATTGTAGAATGCCTGACATCTGTCAGAAATGCCATCAAATCTAGTCTTCATTGTTTTGATTCAAAATGTCATTTTGTGCTTCAGATATGTTATATGATTATATGCTCAGTAGAATTCATTCTAAATTTTACTCAACCCATTTGGGTGGGTATTCCAAGAAGATGAAGAAGAGACCAGACACAAACCTTTGATCTGATGATATCAAGATGGAAATGTGTATCCTGCTGTGTAGCTTATACTGAAACATTGAAATTGTATGAATAAAAAAGAGTGGAACATCAGTAAGGTAACATGTTTTGTCTTTCTTACATCTTCACCACCTTGACAGGAAGAAACAAAAATCCCACTGTTTTATCCTACAGATTTCCCTTAATGCATAAAGAAATTCAAGCAGATAAAATGTTTTATGCTGTTTTTAAACTGCATTGTCCCTTATGTGGTGAAATACAGTTAGTCCTACGCTGTGAAGCACTTCAGGCAGGCTATCGTTTGTCATTGCCATTGCTTTTAATGGAACCACACATTTGTTCAGAATGACATCCATTTCTTGGTTTAAGTTAGGCATAACCACGAGGCATCTGAAATGCAGAGAACTACCTCTTAGAGTTGTAAACAGGACTGTGCTATCAACTGTGTCCCAAATTGGGAAATGAAGTCATTTTCACTAATAAGCAAACTGAAAATATCACTAATGAAAAAGTGGTCCTTATAAAAGTTCCTGGGCTAAAATATTTAACAGCTGAATGTATTACAAGCATTATTTTTGCAGTAATGTAAACTCCAAAAATTCAGAATGATGGCACTATATTATTCTAATCCACAAGACCCACAAATACACCAGACACCATAGTGACACTTTTAATTTGCACTTTCATTCTGTAATTTTGATGATTTTTAAGGAGGATCCTATACATGTTTACGAGAACTTACCTAAATAAATCTTATTTTACAAATCTACACCAGGGAAAAACTAATCTTAAATACACAGATGCAGTTTCAAAAGGATTAAGAGAAGGGTTATCCATTAACATGAGAACTGAGTTTGTAGTACAACAAAGGTGAGTGTCATGGCTGCTGAATATCAGGTGTTGAGTGATACCTTTCATTTTTCAGAAAAAGGTGTTCTTGTATACTAATATTAAAGTTAGTGTATTTTTAGCCGTACTGTTCTGCATTTATATAAATGGTAGAGTATAACTCTATAGCACTCTGCTAGCATTCCGTCTGTTATATGGGATTATGATAAATTTACTAACCATATTTTGTTGGATTGACAGGTTCCTAATTGAATTATATTAGAGATAACATTGTTTGAAAAGTAAGTTGAAGCACTTGACACCCCTCCATATTCTGATATGTCTTCAGCAAAGGAACGGATTTTAATTAGTCTGGTGTGTGCTCACCAACAGTCACTAAATATGACTGTGCTGCTAACTCAACACACAGAAAGAGACTTAGTGCGTCTAATCTTTTAGGGGGGTAGGGTGGGGGTGGGGGCACACATATATCTAAGAAATGATTCTGAATGCTTTTTTAACAGCAATTTAAAGTGTATCAAAATTTAGTTGTAAATCTGATTATGCATTCTCTACATTAAAACTTGATGTATTAAATAAAAGCTTGAATTGTGTAACCTCTTGTTATGCATCTGATCTTAATATAGATACAAACATTAAGCAATTCAACAGAATACTCAATCTGAAATACTGGTTTAATACTATGGAAACTTCTACAACTGTTCATTTAATTTACTTTAAATTTAAAATATCTGATTTTTCACCCCACCTCTACTCTTCAATTAAACAATTTAAGGGAATAGTCTTAAAGATTCTGCATGCCAACCAAGAGATCATTGTTAAACATTATTCCAAGAACTTAAGACTTAATGCGAATCTAGCACTAAAAAAAGTTGTCTAACAAAGACAACAAAGTGGTTGCTAAGTCAAATATGGGTGTGGCTATTGTCCATAAATCAGAACAATATATTCAGGAAGGATGTAGCATATTACATGAAAATGCAGTTTGATCCAGTGATGGATTTCAAAAGAGTGTTTGCCGCTTGGTTGAATGAGAATTTGCAGAAGGGTATCATAATACTTTGGATGTGTAAGAACATTTAGCAAATGTTTTGAATGAAATACTAGTTCTTCTCTTTTAGATGAACCTACCTTATTTTAGAGGTGAATATTATCTCTAGATGAAAGGAATAATAATATTCTGAGTTATGTTTGCCCCAACCTATGCTAATCTGTTCATGTGTTGTTTGGGACATGAATTAATTTATGATTTTACTAAAAAATGCATACAATATATTGGTGTGTGGCATATGTTTTTGTATGATGTGTGAGTTGTTTGGAAATGGAATATGGCCCGGTTAAATGAATGTCTTCAATATATGAATGATAGTAAATACAACATCAAATTTTGCTGCACGGTGTAACATATTTAACATCAATTATTTAGTTGTGACTGTCAAAAGCATATTGTATGGCTCATTATACAACTCTTTATACAAGAAACCTTTAACAATGAATTGTTTGTTACTTAATATTAGCTGTCACCTCAAAAGCATCAGGAAAAAATTGCCCAAGTCTCAATAAATAAGACTAAAATAATTTCTAGTAATTCCGAAGACTTTGAAAAAAAGAAGACCATAACTTAACAAATAACATGAAGCTGAGAAGAAAATAATGACAGAACTACTGCCACATGCCTGGGTTTGATTAAGAACAATAAAAGACAAAGCTTATTAGAATAAGTGTTCCACACCTTTGAGATTGGTTATTACATATGGTAGGAATTAAAAAAACATCCGGCAACTGTTAAGACAGACATCACTATATATTTTACATATCCTTCATTGACCTGGTTAGTCCCATTTGGCTAGTTATCTCTTTCCAGGTTACATCCAAGGTGCTATTTATATTACAAGAGGAAATTTGGACATGGCATTGAGGAACTTCACCTGCTATATTTGACAGGTGCCATGTGATCTTTACATCTGCCTGAGTTACAAGCAATTCAAGAAGATGGGGTCTCAGTTTAACATCTTGTCTGAAGGACAACATGGTCAGGAGTGCAGCACTGTTCTTATGCTATAGTGTCAGCAATCCATCTACTGGTGCAGAAGTAAAACCCACAGCCTCCTGCATGGAAGGCAAGTGTGCTACCTGTTATGTAACATTAAAGAATAATCCTTTTTAAGTACAATATTACCAGGTAAGTGTATGCTTAATTTAAAATGTGGAAAACATTTGGATGGCAGTTGTCTTAGTGAAAGAAGCCCTTGGTTAAAAAAACAAAAACAATGTTTATTGCATAATATGTATAGCTTAGCTGAAGTCCTTGTAGGAACTGCATTCAGTGCTAGTATATATGTAAACCAGACACTTCATGACTATATATACCAATATTACATTTGAAATTAGGCACAATATTACTTGCTAGGCTGAATTTTTATATAGGATAGACATCAAGAGCTTTTGAGGATAAGATCTCCATATACATCAGAGTCAAGGTGTTAAAAAGAAATTAGTCCTCTTTTTAAGCAAATTCAAACTCATCTGGGGGCAAGGTTAACCTTTACTGCAATAGTCAAGCTGGCACAGGACAGTCTGCATAAATCCCAGTGGCCAACATTGTCTAGACAAAACAGAACAGAATAAAGATGGATTTTTACTTTAATTCTAAGTAAAGTGTTATGAGTTATGCATACCACTAGAATACCACAGTATATTGTTTTTTCATATTCATTTTTGGCATCCAAATGATGTAAATAGTCAGTGTTGAATTTTACTTTTAAAGTGTTACTGAATGCTGCTGCTTCTTATTAGAAAGATAGACAGACAGACAGATAATTAAAGTAGCAATATGTTTGCTCACATTTCTTTCATGTAACTGTTTGATTTGAGTTTAAATAGGTTAAAAGAGGGTGCTATGGGCTATATATACTAAAAGATGTGAGTATTATGGTGGTGATAGGATTGTTCCATTTGACACTGCTATTAGTCATGCATATTACTAGATGTCATAAAAGTAAACCTATGTACATGATGAAAGTTGTTAAAAGTGTGTTCAAATTCCTGTAATGTGACTGATTTGGATTTAAACAGGTCAGATGCCTATATTTAATTATATTCAGACTGAAGACAGCTTATGGGTGGAACTGATTTGTGCTTTGATTTCCAGTGATTGCTTTTGTTTCCAATAAAGCACAGAAATTCACTGGGATTTCATTTTTTTAAAGTTGGAACAATGTTGTTGTTTTAAATTCATAGTTTTGTGCACCAGAGATCCTTACATTGCACCAGGTGTTTAGTATATATAAAAACACTACTTCATTTAAATTTGGAGCATAGTTCTAAAATTATTAAATCCATCTTAAATGTTCATATTTATTTACTAAGCTACTGATTTTTAAGGATCATTAGAAGCTTAGCCCTGTATTCTCATGAAGGTTTTAGTCCCAAATAACCCAGAGCTGGACAAATCATTTACAGGTTACCTCAGTCCATAAGGGACAATGGTGCTAATCCATGGGTGAATTTATGGTTTTCCATCTGTTTGTCCAGACTGTATTTTAATAGAGTAAGGGTAGTACTTTGTTTTATGTGCAGAAGACTATTCAGTGGTGGTATTTTCTGTGTTACAAATCTATCCTTCTGACTTATTCTGTTTATGTTGCAATACAGATTAAGATGCTTTGAATGGGTACTTATTCCACCACTAGACTTGTGGATCTGTAGCAAACCAAACAGAATAATGTCTGTTGAGGCTGTGTATGTGAGGCAGAGATCACCCATTAGTACCTTGTATGATAATAAGAAGAGAGACAAGGCTTTCAGACAATGTGTTTTTTAGGATTTAGGCCCTATATGTTCTCGGTGAGAAAGCATTGTGATCATTCTAGTTGTGTTAAGAGTTTGCACTGGTACATACTAAAGGGTGCATTATACTCGATGATTAGCCTAATGAGTGCCAAATACAGTGGAATTATCACATCCCTAGACATAAATATCATTCTCTTACTAATAATCTGTGCAATGCAAAAGGACTTTCTTACAATAGTGGAAACATAGTGACCAAAAGAGAGTTTATTGTCTACATAGGTTTCCATGTCCCTAATTACTGAATAAATACTCATGAGTGTGTTGACGATGTGATATCTACAGAGGATGTCATGCATGCCACAGAAGACCATTTTACATTTTTTTTACATTAATTTTACCCCATAGTTATGTCACCATCTATTTGTCTTAAAAAGCCCTTCTTGTAGTATATTGGTTTCCTCTGAAGAGTTTATGATGGCATCAAGTTTACAGCCATCTTCAGGCTTGGTCAGCCACAAACTTTTTACATTAACCTTGAACTCTGAGAAGTAAATGCCAAACAGGAATGTCCCAATGACATTAGACTGCACCATTATTGACAGATCTTTTGGAAGAGGTAGAACCACCTACACTAATTTTCCAGATTCTATTTGTGGAGCCTGTTAGCTATATGAAATCTTACATAGGGATTAACATTTAGCTGTGAGAGTTTATTGGCAATATCTGATTGTGGGGCAATGTCAAATTTCTTAGTGAGGTCAAAATATGTGGTGAGCATGGATTTTCTCTCATACATTCTTCTGTAACCTTCTCAGAAAAGTCTACCAGGATAAGCAGGCAGGATCTGCCCTCAACAAACCTGAACTGGATTTGGTCAAGACTTTAAAGGCTACCTATATCCTTATTTATTAAGTCCATAAAGATCCTCTTCATAGCCTTACAGATGAGGCCGATCAGATGTATGGGTCTACAGTAAACTATGTCCATTGATGCCCTACATTTGTGCAGGGGGGGGGTGACTGCTGATGTCCTCCATTTATCTGGTACAAAGCCAGTTGGATCAATATTGAAAAGCCTCTCTAGGAGGTTTGACAGGTCCTATTTCAAACCATGGAAAGTACTTTGATGACTTGTTCTTGGGAGGCTCAAGGGGGGCATATCTGTGGCTATGTAAACTGGAAATGTAGGGGGAGATGGGGGGTAAAGTTATAGACAAATTTATCTGCTAGCATACTAGGTATGTCCTAAGCAGGTCTGAGTATGTGATATTATTTACTATTTCCTCTGTGCTGGACATTGTTACTGAGGTTTCTAACAATGATAAAGAAGGTTTATGGTGTCTTTTGCCTGGATGGCTATTCTTCCCTAATATCTAACTTTGATTTGATCAGGAATTGGAGTTGCTTGTTAAGTTTATCAGCGCATTCTGACAACATAATAGTTACATTTATTATTGCATGGAGTGGGGTTTAATATTTCTTTTATTGCAGAACCTGACTATATTTGGATTCCACCATAGGGATTTATTTTAAATTTGTCATTATGATTGCTTTGGAGGGGGGGCAATGCATCTATGCAGCTATTCACAAGTATATAGAATTTGGTGGTAAGGACTCTAAATATACAGTGGGGATATTTAATTTCACCAGGTTATCACTCTTTTTTCATGGATTAGCCTTCACATAATCTCTGAATACAGAGGTATTTGAAGATGCTTATGGCTTTAGACTTAAGGTGAATGTGACTGATTTATGGTCCAATGTTGTGAGGGAGGAAGTTGCAGCTGGTGGGGAACAGTGCTGTCCCATCTTGGTGAGAACCAAGTCCTGGATATTGTCTCTTCTAGATGGGATATGGACTAACTGCTCCAGGGAGTTTTTTTGAAGACAAGAGATATCTGGGATATATGTTAATTGAAGTACAGATCTCCCAGTTGGATGAGAGGTAATTGAAGTCCCCTAGGACAATTGTCTTTGGACTAATACATAGGAACTGTATATTAGATAAGTAGCAAGTATGAGTCATGAGGGACATAGAAGGGTTCCTATTGTTAGATATGATATGATAAGGGTTTTGGTAATAGTAAGTTGGATATGGAAGAGTTCCGGGTTCTTTTCCTGTCTAACAAGCTGGGTGGTGATATTTTGTTTTATGAATATACAGGCACTACTGTCTTTAATGTCTTCAACTAATGCAGTGGGCCTGAATTAATGGTAGTTATTGAAACCATGCAATGATGTGGTGCTCTCTCTGGTCTTGTCTCAGTGATGATACATAAATCAATGCATTCCAGGATAAACAGTGCCTGCAAGGAGTGAAGCATTTTTTTTTTTTTTTGTGGCTCCACTATTGAGCAGAAATACTTTTATATTATCTGGGTTTTGTTTTGTTAAGTTAGAAGCTTTTAAAAACTGACATTGCTACTTCTTTTTTTTTTTTTGAAAGGCAGTATGGGAGCGGACAAGGTTTTAGCCAATATATGAAAGCCTTGTGGAGATAGGTGCAGGCCATGCCTCGCAAAGCAGTTAGGATGGTCTATCCCCTCCTCCCAGGCTGATATATACTGGAGTCCTCCCAGACAGAGCTTTAAAATGCTATTTGTAGATATATTTTCATTTAAACAGTACAGTTGTGTAAGTGAACTTATCATAAAAGTAGATGTTCAAATAATCACTGCTGCAGTAGTCTTAGCTATACAAATTAAACCCTGCATAGGAAATAGCAGACAACCAGCTTACAAAGTTTTAGTGCACTTTCCATGTACCCAAACCATTAGCCAGCTTGAGCTGAGCTAACTAAAAGACAGGTTTGGGCACCATGCCCTTCAAAGCTTTCATGACAACTGAGACAGGGAGACTGAGCCCTGACTGGACATTGCTAGGAACAACAAAAAATGAATGTCCAGATCCTGTCATAAAAACATAGCAAAATAAATGGTGATGGTGGTGATGGTGGTGGTGGTGGTGGTGTGGTTACTGCAGCAGTGATCATTTGAACATCTACTTTTATAGTGAATTTATTTACACAGTTGTACAATCATTGCCGCAGTAAAGAAAGCTATGTGGGTAGATTACCATAGCTTAGAACAACTTAGAAATGGAAGGAGAAGGGTCCAGCAGGCCCTGGAGAATTATCCTAGCAAAGCATGGCCTAAACCTGGAGAAGTAATCTAACTTGTTATGCTTTGTCAATGTATGTACAGATGACCAAGTTGCTGCTTCTAGAAAACTTCTAACTTCCAACCCTGAAAAAGCTATAGAAGAAGCCAATGCCCTGGTAGAGTATGTTTTGACTCTGCCTGGAAAAGGTTTGTTGTGATGGGAATATCAAAAGATAATAACTCAAGATAACTGCGTGGAAATAGTCTACTTTGACACAGGTTGTCCCTACTTACTTACTTATCCATCTAAACCTCCTTATGTTATACAGTTGTTGAAGCAGTCAAGTGTTATTTTTTATTGTTATCACCATTAGTCAGGTCAAGGTCATTTTGGACTAACTCTCCTACAAAAATTCTGTCCCAGAGCAACAAAATTACAATTTCAGCTACTACCTCAAAGGTCTTTTAAAAATAAACAACATTTTTCTTTTTATTTATTTCTCTCAGCAGATATGTGGCTGTTTAGGTTAAGTCAGAGATTGTTTTTTTCTCTGCCTCTTTACCAAGATTTCAACCCACTTTGTTTGCCATCTCTAATACTTGGGATCATTACACTCCCCTCCCCTACTCCCATTTCCCACCCACCCACCCCCTCTTACTCTACATTTATACTTCCATAACACCACCCACATATTCCTCAAACCAATGCCATTAGCTCCCTCCAGAAGAAAACAATTTTCCCAATAGTAACACTCGCTCCTGTTTACCTCCCAAGACTCTCTCTCAAACTACCTTAATTATTGCCTCCTATTTTTATCAAATTACATTTCTAAACCAACCCAGTACTCTCCTAATGTTTTCTAATCCTTATTTACAACAAAGCTAAAAACTCAAATTAAATAAGGTGCTCCTAATTCAGATTATTTTGCTATTCCTTCTCACTCTACTAGCCTTCATCACCAATTACCAAATCCACCTCCTTCAAATATTTAGGAATTCAACCAGTCTTCACAAAGAATATCAACATCTATCCAGCCTGCCTTTCTCCATAATATCCTGTCTAAACAAACAAACCATATCTGATTATTATCTATAAATATCTCAAATCTAAGCATCCAAATTTATGATCAAATACCAAACCAAGACCAAAACATAACTGGCAACACTCTTCACTCTGTAAAATATCACTTCAAAAAATTAGAGGAGATATTCATCCCAGCCCAGGTCGCACTGCTCATAAAACCAAAAAATCTGTCACCTAATATATCACAGCAAAAAACAGAACTAAAACTCATCGTAGTAAATATGAACCTAAGATGTATGTGCAGTAAAATCCATGGCATAAATGCCTACCTTGCCACATACACTTCTGATGCAGTCATAACCACTGAAATCTGGTTAAAAAAAAATGACAATGAGATCACCCACCACCCTGGTACAATATATTCGGGCATGAGTGACAAAACACGTGTGCAGGTGGTGTAGCAATCATCTATAAAAATTTGCTATCACCATGCTTCCCCTGGAAATACCCACATATAACAATGCTGAACTTCTAATGACACTCCTAAAAATCAGCAATAGGAAATCTATATGTTTAACACCAATGTATATACACCAGAGAATAACTGCTACAAGCATTCTGTATTGGATATCCTGACAAATTAACCATGAAATTATAATATTTGGAGAGTTAAATATGGACTGGCAACTCATAAATTCCACTATCCCTACTGTATTCAGAAACTTGTTCCACTTCAGACAGTTAATGACCATACCTATTAGAATTAATAAAACTTCACGGAGATGCTCAACATTAGATTGGTTTCTTACAAGCAAACCAGACAAACTGAGAAAAATAGGTTGTCTCTCAAATAGCCTAAGTGACCACATACCAACACATGCTTTTAGAACTCACCACAGCTTAAATACACATATTATCTATAATCAAATATGAAATGCAACCGATTTCAGCAAATATATTTTCAATGAAACACTAAGGCAATTTAACTGGAATGTACGTAGAACAATGTCACTAGATACTGCTCTTGAACACTTTAATAACATATTCTTACAAACCTTAAATAATGTAACACCAGTAAGTAATAAAAGAGTAAACTCCAACCCTGCACCATGGCTGACAAAAGAAACAAAAAAATCATGACAAAAAAGGATAAAGCTTGGAAAATTTGGTATAAATATACAACTCAAAATGCCTTTCAGCAATTTAGACATCTTAGAAGTCTTGCAGCACTGCATGTCAAACAGGATAAGCAAATATATTATACCAACATACAAGATAAACATACAAAGAACCCTAAACGTATTTGGGCATCATTAAATAAACTACTCCACCCTTGCAAGTCCATCACTTTGTCTCTAAAACTGACAAAATGACAGACTCTGTCCCCACACTATTTAATTCCTACTTCATACAACCAATATTATCTCTCTTAGACAATACTATACATACCCCCCTTTCTCTACCCCTATCCAAATAAAATCACCCACAGCTCTTCAATTTTAGCCCAATACCTAGCTCATTCAAAAGGAAGTTGATCCTTAAACTAAAAACTACTTCCGTAGCTGTAGACCAACTACTGTCAGACTCCCTAAAAATGGCTACAAAACTAATAGCCTTCCCTGTGTCTATACTAATTAATAAGTCCACAGCAGAAAATTACATCCCATCACTGTAGAAAAAATCCTGCATCATTCCACTGCACACAGACCAACATAAATGATGTCCCCCCTTTCCAAAATATTAGAAAAATGCATCCATATGCAGCTGATACAATACCTAACCTCAGATAACCTGCTCTCAGAAACAGCATGGCTTTAGGCCCCAGCACAGCACCACTACTGCACTACTACATTTTACCAATATAATAAACCAACATAGAAACGATGGTCTGCTTGTGTTCACCATCTTCTTAGACTTGTCAAAGACATTTGATACTGTCTTGCACCAGCAACTGCTCATTTGACTCTCTTCAATAGGACTTCCACAATACTCCTTTTTGTGTTTTTTTAGTTACCTATCTGGAAGGCAACAAATCATTCAGTGGCAACAAACCTACTCATCTTTTCAGCTAGTTACTACAGGTGTCCCTCAGGGCTCTAGCCTGGGTCCTGCTGTTTAATATATTTATTACTGACCTCCACACCTCCACTCACCATGCTAGCTTTGTTCAGTATGCAGATGACTCAACATTAATATGTGCAGCCTCAACAATATATATGCTCCAAGACATTACCCCAAAATATTTCTCTTCTGTAGAAACCTGTATCAAAGAATCAAACCTCCTACTCTACCCCAAGAAAACTAACAATGTTTTTGACCTCAAAAAATTACCAAAATCAAAAGCAATTGTTTTAACATGAAGTCAGTAAATAATGCTGTCATTGAAACTGTAACTAACAGTAAACCTCTAGGCATTAGAATAGATGACAATCTTAAATATGACAAGCATATACTATACACCATTAATTCTTCTCATCAGAAACTAGGGTGTCCTTATAGGATCAATGGATTCATTACAGCTACTGCAAGAAAAACTCCACCTTCTTATTGCTGACTCTCTTATACGCCGATCCTATCCTAACAAATTAAAACAATACTCAAAGAAAGAAACTTGCCTCCTAATATAATAAAGTAGTTAAAGTTACCACCAATCTCCCAAATAGGACCCACCATTGTCATAAGTAAAATCTTTTAAACTGGCTTGAACTACACAACTACCTAACATATTTACACAGAACACAGAAACTCATTCACCATCCAGAAAAATGCTCTGTGCTGTGTAGCTTATTACTAACCAACTGTTCAGCAAGGGACATCCATTCTAGTAACAAATTCTTATTATTTACAAATAAATAAACAAATGTTGCAGCACACTCGCTTTACTCCCAGTATGTTACATTGCTTTGGAATAGTATGCCCACACAAATAAAATTCTTTGACAAATTCCATAGTTTTCAACCACTACTTAACCAATCTTGGTCCTGCACATGCTAATCTCAAGGATGAGACTTTGTACTCACCCTATGATACTCTTCAAATAGTCTGCTTTAACAGAATACTCTCAACCTCTTACTGAAATGAAAGAGCAATTTGTATACATAAGTAATGCCTATACAATCCACTAAGCTGGACTTGGGCTTTCTCTGTAGTAACGTCCACCTCTGTAAAATCTTAAAATGTATAAATGTAACTACTGTTTGTCTATAAGTGTAAATAGAAATGCAACCACTCTGTGTTTAACAGGAGCTTAGTATAATGCAATGTAAGCAAATGGAGCTTTTCTCCCCAGGCATCCACTGAACATGGATATTACCTTGTTGGACTTTCCCAGTAAACAAAGACAAATAAATAAATAATAAAATAATAATACTTCATTCCTTCACAAGAAATGAACAACTGATCAGAAGTTCTGAAAGATTTTCCTCTGACAAGACAGTAATCTATTCCTCTGTCAACGTCCAAGATATGAAGCATCTGTTCTCCCTGATTTTGGGGTTCAGAAAAGAACACATGGAGATGGATAGTTTGGAAAAAGTAAATGTGGATACCACTCTAGACATAAAAGAAGGATTAGTTCTCAGGGAAACCCTGTCTCTGTGGAAATTGATACAAGCTCAACCCACCATAAGACCTTGCAACTCAAATACTGTTCTTGCAGAGGTCAGAACAATCTGCAAACTTTTTTCCATATTAAGAAACTCAAGTTATTTAGATGAACTCCTTCAAATGGGGAAAATGTTAACATCTCTAACACCAAATTAAGATTTGAGGCAGGAGCTAGAAGCTTTCTTCAAGGTCTCTTATCCAAAGCCCCTTACAAAAAGATTTTGATATGGGAATGACCTGAAAGAGGGTAAGCATGCTTAAATATCTGACAAATGAACACTGATACAGTAGTAATAAGAAAGTCGCTCACATATATATTTCAAAGCTAGAGAAGCACTAGCCATGAAAGGGTGCTGGTTATGTTGTTGGCACCAACTAGAATACCTTTTCCATTTGCTAATATATGAATTTCAAGTAGCAGGCTTTCTTGCCTCCATTAGTACCTGTTGCATGTCATCCATAAACAAGTACCCAAAAGATATTAAGATCTCATGTAATATATTTACCACAATACCTTTTATCTCAGGAGATCTACCATTCAGATAATAACATCTCCTGCAACACAGTTACCTAGAGGTGCCATCAACCTTAAGTTTGCAATCCCCTGAAAGCATTTGTTTTTTGTGCTGTACTGTGAAATCACAATAGTGCATATGTGCTTTTTATTCTTGCAGACTATCAAGGTGTTTTTTTTCTTACCTTGGTTGTACAATTTTGAAGTTATTATAAATAGGAATGTGGATCTGATGGCAAAGTACCCATCTACAATGGAAGTTTAAAGGGACTTGACCCTGTAAAAATTTTTTTTCAATGTTGTCATCCATAGTTTTAGTGAGTGTGTTGTTAGACAAGAAGCCAATGAAAAGCAAGCAAAACCACTCCAACAGCAACCCAGTGGTGCAGTAACAATATAGATGTAAAAAACATAAAACATCACTGTAAACAAGGAGAAATAACTCTTATTGCATAAATAACAGAATATATTAAAAACGGTAATGCTTTTATGACCAACATCACTTCTTCAGACCATTAAAAAGATATCCCCCTCAACATTCTTATTTACAAACTTCAATAAAACTATATCCAATAACAATCAAATCTCAATTAAAATGCTATTAAGCACTTAACAATCAATGTTAATGCTCTAAAACATATATCAACCAATCAGGTATCATAATAACAGTAGCTAACCTATCAAATACTGCCAATCTTAACCAGTCACAGACATTAGAACTCATAACATGATAGGATATAAGATTTCCAATCCTAAATACTCAATGCAACAATGTCAACCAGTCAAATCACTTATGTACTCATACCTACTAATCAGAGTTTACTAATGGTAGGTTATGATATATCATGCCTGCTTTAAATATGCAATGTTAATATGTAATGTAGATAAAACAATCAATCCACATTTTCTACATATTAAGTTGGACCATAAGATCTACAGTCACTATATCATGGTGAGAAATTATCACATAGTTTAAAGGACAAAGAACATATGCAAGTGATGGGGTAACATTTACTTAGGCTGTTGTCCGATAATTATCTCCCTTATCCCTATCTTATAAGTTCATAGGTTCATAGGTTCATAGGTAGGTACTAGGCTATCTGCCCGAAGGCATTTTTAAGCCTAGCTAGAATGTGTTGGCTTTCGCTGCCCCCTTAGATTAGTTTCCTGTGCCTCTGTCCAGCAGAGCCATTGAAGTGATCCCTAGGGTAAACTTTCTGTTTCCCATCCACTCGTCAAGGTTTCTCTTGAAGTGGGTTAGCGAGGAGCTCTGCCTAATGTAGATTGGAATCTTGTTCCAGAACATGGGAAGTCTCTGGGACAGGAATCTGTCCCTCCAGCACTTCCTATTTATTGTTGTGGTGAGGTTTAGATCCCTGGAGCGTGTGGCTCGAGGGGATATGGTTTCCTTTAGGTGGAGCATGTCCATCAATTTTGGGTTGGACATGCCTTGTATGTCAGGCAGAGATCACCTCTGAGTAGGTGGTATGCAACCGAGTACAGCTGGAGTTTCTTCAGTTGAGCTGCATAGGGCATCTGCTTGAGACCAGTGATCCTCTTGGTGAGGAACTTCTGTGCTCTTACCTGTTGTTGCAGGTGTCTTGTAAGGTGCATCCCAAATGGGGCATTGTACTCTATGATGGGTCTGATGAGTGATGCGTAGAGGGGCCCAATGACCTCTTTCGATCTGTATGCAAACCCTTTTGTGATTAGGTGTTTAATAAATAGCTAATAAGTAGCATCAAACATGACCTATCTGGTCTGCTTGAATCACTTTTCAACTGTAACATATAGTCCGGCTTTGGGCCCAAGGAAAGGAAGATGGCTACAGTCATACCCCCTGCACAAAGGAGGTCCAACCACTGATCTGGGTAACTACAGCATGCTAAATCAGGATGCAGGTAACCTTAAAATGCTGAACACATCACAATTCAGCTTTGTTAAAGAAGGTCATGCCTATTAAATCTGGTGAACTATTTTGAAGGTTCACCAAAGCATTGGATGAAGGCAAGACTGTGCACACTGCTTACCTCAACTTGGCCAAGGCTTTCGATACAATACCCCATTTAGGCATTATAGATAAGCTCACTAATTTAGGAATAAACACTTTTATGACCCAGTCGAAAGCCAACTGCCTCACTGATAGGAGCCATGAGGTCAAAATAGATGAGGCCATCTCCACCAAGAGGCCAGTCACTAGTGGACTCCCCAAAGAATCGATACTGGGCTCCCTCCTTTTTGGCATCAATTTCTCTGAAATGGAAGAAAATTTTGAAGGTGTATGGTTGACTAAGTTTGCAGATGATTGCAAGCTGGGGCTGTCATCAACTCCCCTGCTGACACTGGCTTTCTTCAAAAAGGTATACATTTGGTAGCAAAGCCACGGTCTTAAACTCATTTTTAAGAAATGTATAATTGTACTCTTTCAAAATTCAACCATCCTGGCTAATTACCATGTTGATAATACACCCTTAGAGTTGACCCAGTGCTAGGGATCTGGGTACACATGCAGAAAGTAGCCTTACCTTCGATCACAACATGGCAACAACAGTGGTGAGGAAATCCTTTTATGTTGCGCAACTTATAAGTAAGGGCATGGAATCTTGGTCCAAACAGGTCATTATCCACTGTACCCTGCCCTTATCAGACAAGTCATAAAGTACAATGATCCTTTCAGTATGTACCTAACCAGACATATGCAGAAACCAGAGAGAGACATAACAAACTTGCCTTGTACAGAACACTTTAAAGCCCTTTTCCTCTTATCAGTCTCCTATAATTCGCTGAGGGATGATCAGTGCCTGTCATACAAGACATCTTCAAACTCCAGACTTCTGAATCTACTGCATATTTATAAGTCAAACAGTATCAGAAATGCAAGGTTTAGGGACCTGGCTTTTGTTTGCAATTTAAGCAGAATACACTGGAGAGACAGATATGTGTCCCAGCAACTGCCCCTCCTATGGAATTGGGTTCCTATCCTTGTGAAGCTGAGTTTGTCTATTACCCAGTTTAAGTACACCTTAGACCAGCATATGGAGAATAGGAAATTTATCTTGGGCCTGGCTTATATGATCCTTATGGACAGACGTAGCTGGCCCTCAATGTCCTATTTAGATACAAGACATCATTACTCTTTTAAGAAAACTTGGCTAGGCTTAGAAAGGCCCCTTGGGTCATTATCCTAATAACAGCCTATGAATGTATGAATCTATGAACAGTTTTAACAGATTCTGAGTAGTTGCTTTCTAAATGCAGATCATTTTGGCACTTTTCTAAACTGGAACTGACTATACAACACCAGCTTCTTTTTCATTTGTTCTGAGCAAAAGTGACTTTCTTTTGTGTGTTTATATATATATATATATATATATATATATATATATATATATATGCATGTGTGTGTATATAAATTCATAGATTAGGTTCATAAATTTTTGTTAACCGGACTAAGCCTGCTGGGACAAGTCTAATTTCAGAGGGTACCCAAGGAGTCACAAAACCTATCATTAATATGGTGTGGTGGTTCTAATCATTTGGGAGAGTACACGTAATGCAAACATTTGTAAACTGTTATGCAAATAATAGACTTCTCACATGACAATTCTGTAAGTGACAGGTGGGCAGGCTTGCTCCACTTCCAAACATTATAAAGCCTAGAAAATTACAATACTTATCCATAGAAAGGCAAGCAGAATAAATGTAACAGCTAGATCAATTTGTCCATTTATTGTATATTAATGAAGACCATGACTGAAACAAAACAGAAAAGTATTCTGTACCGGCAGTCTCCAACAAAAACATAAGCAAAAATATATAGCGATGGCAGGATAAATTAATCTTCAACAACTGGCTCAAAACAATGAAATTTCCCTACAAATGATTCTCCAAGAAATAAGAGGCACATGTAAGACTTTGCTTACTTGCATCTTACAATCTCAGACAAGCTTACCTGATGGTCATTAAAGCATTGCTACTTAAACACAGAGCAACGGGCACTTTCTGAATAATAAGAAGCATAAATCAACAGTATAAAAATATGACAGAAAGCCTGAACATTCTGCAAAATCAAGCAAGGACAGATGAAAAGCCACTGTAGTACTTGTCTATCTTGGATGGTGGGATACTTTGCACACTTACATTGCATAACTGCTCCTTGCCTTGCTTGGACACATCCAGAGTCACTACATGGGGGGAGTGGGGTGCAACAAGTATGTCACAATTTGAAATGTCTCTGGCTGACTGTGATGCCAGGTCCTAACACATTTGTCATATCTCTCAACCTCAGAGCAAGAAATCTGGACAAAGCCATACATGGAAGTGGGACAAAGGCCCAAAAATAAGGACAATATTTAAATATTGCTCTTATAAACTTAATAATAGAATAGTAGGTCTTGCATTAATATGACTTTTCTGAAGGGTATGAAATCTGAAACTCAAATGTCTGTCATTATTTTCTAACTTCAGTCTTTAAGGATTTGCCTGTAAGTTGCAAAACTACAATTTTATGAAAAATGGGCCAAGAATGTGATGCAAAAATATAAAGTAGCCAACAGTACAGCTGGGAACCTGTCAAAGAAAGGACACTTTTTTTAATATTAGTACTGTTAATTTAAGCAGCTGACAAAATAAACAAAAATCTACATGCATTTCTGAAATAAAAGCAATCTATAACTTTGATTATTACAGTTATTTATTAATTGTAAACCCTCCATGTTTTCTTTCAAAATTGCCATTTTGTGGAGGGATTATTAGAGGGAAAGCAATGTTTTGAGCCAAAATCAAGGACAGTTGCGAGGTTTGGATATGCCTAATTCTATAAAGCAATTTATTTGCACGTACCTCTCAACCTGTTAAGGCAGGAAATCTGGCCAAGGCCAAATATATTGGGGGAACATACAAACAGTACTAAATATTGCTCTTGTATAAACTTAGTTGATAGAATAACAGGTCTTTTTAGCATGCATTTTTCTGAAGGTTATGAAGTCTGAAACTCAATGTCTGTCATTATTTAGTAACTTAATTCCTAAACAATTTGCCAGAAAAACACAAATTTTATGAGGCACAAACCAAAAATAAGAAGCAACAATCTATTCATTCTACAAAACTCCGGACAGTTGAGAGGTATAGTTCAGCCGGAGCTGTCTTTGAGTTTGCCGCCCTTCCCCCTCATAAAATCATTGTCGAATGGAGCCTCCCCATTGCAGCCATTCCAATGCCCCATTACTTGGCTATTTCACCACATTTACCATAAACACTGTAATGTGCATACCTACTTTACTTCTACAATGATTTAGATTTCATTTGAAAGTTTTATTTTGCATTTTACAGCACAAACACTAAGACATCTGCTAAACAATACAATGCAGTCTTACAATGAAAACAGATTTAGCATTAAAAGTTCTCTGCCCTTGAAACTCACATTCATTGAAACAGCATTGAAATTCACATTCAAAGAAAATAAATGTGGCTAGTATAAAGATTAACTTTGGTCTGTTTTCAAATGATAGGCCCCCTTGCACACAAGACATACATGTGTTGTGTGATTCACCTTCCTGATTGTATTAAATTATATTCCTTGTATAATACAATACAGTTGTTAGAGGGTGTTTTACATTTATTGTTTTGAAATTTTTTTTCCAGTAAACAATGAAACAAAATGCATGCACCAATAATGACAAAATGGCCCAATTGAGAACATTTCCATCATAAAAGTCTACTCAAACTTCTACAATCCACCAGTATCAGTAACTATGCACAATCTCTGCAGAAGTAAAATTCATCTATAAAATTCCATATTAAAGAGATCTGTAACTAATGAAGAGGTTGCTGCTAGCAAACAACTTTATATTTCATTGTTTCATCTACAAATAAAATGTCTGCATCTTTCTCAAAGAGGACATTCTTAGTACGGCAGCACCCAACCCCTGTGGGAGTAGAACCCACAGCTTTCTGCATCCAAAGCAAGTACATTACATGTTGTGCTATTAACAATGCAAACAGACTTAGCATAAGCAGCACTTAACTTCTGCTCCCCTGCAGCTCTCAACTCCTTGTAAAATATACTCAACACTCAATTGTATCTCTCAATTTCGCAGCACAAAAAATCTGGAAAAAGGCACAATTTATTGGGGAGGGACAAAAACCCAAAAACCAAGGACACATTTTATACATTGCTTGTATAATCTTGGAAATTTGCTAATATAAAATCACTGCCAAGTCTTGAAGCCAAGACCCTGTGCAAAGCAGTCAGAGCAACATACCACTATGCCAAATCAGCTGTTTTATGAAAGAGAGGAAGACTGAAACTTAAATGGCTACCCTTTACTTAATTCAGTTCTCACCATAGCTGTCAACCTCTTAGCACAAAACACCTGAACAAAGTCAATAAGGGGGGAAATACAGTCCCAAAAATAGGGACAAGTTTCAAATATTCATCTTATAAACTTAGAAAATTGCTAGAATAAAATGTTTTGTGTTACTATGTACTTTCTGAAGAATATGAAGTCTGAAATTCAAATGCCTGTCAATTTTATTTAACATTTGTTGACCAGAAATGTCTGACTTGGAACAAATGCCAATTTTCAGCAAAAGTCCAGGGAGAAATACTGCAGACACATGTCTTTGTAACATGGGAGGACACCAGAGCAAACCCACACGCAAACACAGGGAGGACATACAGACTTCACACAGAAGGCACCACAGCCAAAAATCAAACCAGAGAATCTCTAGCTGTAAGGCAACAATGCTACAACTGCACCATCAACTATCTAAGGAATTATAAATTCAGAAACCACAGATTTTATGAACAGAACAGAACAAAATATGAGGCAAAAATCTGCAGAAGTTTCACAGATGGTGGAGTGTAGGGAATTCAGGCTCTTGTTACCTGAACCCAGGGTACAGGGTTCAGCCTGCGGTATTCTTTAACCAGCAGGTATCCTATCTCGAGTTCTCCCTATAGACACCGGTATAATTCGACCGGGGTATTTCACACACACACACACACACACACACACACACACACACACACACACACACACACACACACACACACACCAATCAGTGGCTTTCTTTGCAGCTGCAAACTACATTACAAATTGCTTTCTAAGTCCCTACCTGCAATATAACATCCACAGCAGCATAATAAACTAACAGCTGACATCCACACTTGGCAGAGCATCAAAAGAAACTAACGGCTTTCTCGGCAGCTGCAAACTACACTCCAAATGGCTTTCTCAGTCCCTACCTGCAATATAACATCCAAGCTGCAAACTTTCTTGGCAGCAAAATAAAATGCAAAGCTTGGCTCTGCAAAACAAATCCAATAGTTTTGTCAGGAATTACTCAGAATAAACTCCAAATGGTTTTGCTGGCAGCAAAATAAATCCAAAGCTGGCTCTTCTCATCTGTGCACACTGTAATGCACACTTCTGGTTTCCTGTTTGTGAATGTTCCATTCCAAGACTACTGACCTTGCAGTCCAATCCCCTTCCAGTCTATGCGATTAGTACAACATAGACTTCTGGTGCATCAGCAGTCTGCTGCCTTCTTCCTGAATCTGGACTGGTAAGGCAGCAGTCCGTATTCACTTTCTAAGTGAAGTTACCAAAGTTATTGGTTTGAACTATTGTGGTACACAGCTGGGAGGGCTGCAGTCCTGCAGTCCGATATCACGAGCTGCCACTGATTACTTTCCACTGTAATGCTATTTGGAATGTTCAAGTCTCTTCCCCATTAAAATTTGTATGTTGAGAAACATTTAGTTTCTTTCACAGAGTATAATTTAATTAACCAATTGTGAAAAGGTGCACATTTGTAGATATGGATAGAATAACTTATTTTTGATTAGACAGTGCATATATATGACCCTCCTTAACTTAAAAATATTTATGTAATTAATAATTTATTTATTTAACTCTAACAGTTCAAGCAAACATATTTTAGTATTTCCAAGGCCATATACTTACATGGAATAACATTTTCAGGATAGACACTGTTTAAAAGATTTAGTTTCCACTTCTCTGTTCATCTGCTCAATACACACTTTAGTCATCATTCTGGAAATGCCTGCCATCTGATGTCCCTTACATTTAGACTGGATACTGACAGAATGGACTAGAGCATGGGATGTTCATTTAAAATTCAGATCTTCATTTAGGTGAAAGGCTGTTTGTAATGCAATCATTACTCATCACAGGTATTTCAGTGATATTCTGCATGACACCTACTGCATGGGAAAGTGCAGCACTTGTATTAATGATTTTTGATATATGGTCATCTGAAAGCAGAATGGGTTGGAGTTTATTCTGTTTAACTCATTTCATAGTAAAAAAAATTACATGTAGCTACTACCAATGTGTAAATGTAAACAAGTGTGGTTCATGCCAGGTTAAACTATT
The DNA here is from genome assembly GCF_019279795.1 of Protopterus annectens. NCBI lineage: Eukaryota > Metazoa > Chordata > Ceratodontiformes > Protopteridae > Protopterus > Protopterus annectens. The sequence goes on along the minus strand of NC_056746.1, from coordinate 1,223,888,940 downwards.
GGTGGCCAGGAAAACGTGTAGTGCAATAGGGATAGCAAACCTGTTTCCATTATAACAATCTAGGTTAGTGGGTTTGTGAGGAATGCCACACTGATTACCAGGGTTTCTCATATAGTAATGTATATGTTCAAACACAGTACAAGACAGTGCAGTGTGAAAACCCATTCAAACCATTCTGTACAAAAGTTGGGTAAATGATTTGTAAGGGTACATGGACTGCCATTTAAAATAAATAGTCAGGTGAAGTGCTTGTATTGCATAGGGACACACATGAACTGTAGAAATGAACACAGTTAAAGAGGACAGGTGAAACATTGTAATGTACAGCACATGAGGACATGTAAATGAAAGACAGTTGTAGTAGGAATACTAATCACATATCAATTTGATACAGTATGGACTTCACAGGAAAATGTATATTATGTGACTGTCAGACAAGGTGACATAATAATAGAGAAGATGTGTCTTTGTGAGAAAAGAAACCTGACATGAACAATGGACAAGATATCTATCAGGAATGTAATATGTAACTGGGGTCGGGTGCATATTGTGAAACTGTACATATTGATATGCCTGAATATGAGTGTCATGTCAGCAGAAGTCTCCAAAAAGTGGGACACAGATACAGAACCATGGACAACAGTAAAAGAAGCACGCACAATCATGGACAATATCAGAATAATGCTACCAGTAATACCATGACTCTGACACAACATATGTAATTCTAAGAGATCATAGATGGTGCTGCATGAACACACTTGTACAACAATTATGACATGTTAGCAATCTGTGAGTGTAATCAACCACAACATCCTGACACTATGACATATGCTGGAGGTGCTAGGAGGGGCACTGCTATACCTGCATGTGAAATTATGATAAACCCAGGCTACTTCAATTGTGTGCATATCATATATATATGGATACCTATCATATGATAGAAACCTCATTTGACTGAAACTCATTTGACTGAGACCATAAGACTGAAATTTCAAAAGACTGAAAAGTCCCTTGACTGAAACCCATAAGACTGAAACCCATAATGCTTAATTTCAACATACTAAATTTTAGACTGCACAAATAAAACCAGACTATGTGGGTGGCTGTGCTCCACACACACCTGTTAACTATATATACGAACTCCAGGATCGCACTACAGTGGGGGAAACGGCACAGTAGTGGCAGCATGTAGACTACTGTAAAATAAGTGAAAGGTATATGTCCTTTTCCACACATTAGTGCAATCCTGGAGTTAGTATATATAGTTGGAGGTATGGAGAGTGTAGCCCCCCAACTAGTCCCATTTTTTATGGTCTTGTTTTTAATTTAGTATGCTGAAATTCAGTATTATGGGTTTCAGTCAAGTGACTTTTCAGTCTTTTCAAATTTCAGTCTTATGGTCTCAGTCAAATGAGTTTCAGTCAATTGAGGTTTCTATCATAAGATAGTAGGGATCCATATATATATATATATATGCATATATATATATATATATATATATATATATATATATATATATATATATATGTATATACATATGCATATATATATATATATATATATATATGTATATATATTTATATATGTGTGTATATATATACATGTATATATATGTATATATATATATATATATATATATATATATATATATATATATATATATATATATATATATATATATATATATATATATATATATATATATATATATATATATATATATATATATATATATATATATATATATATATATATATATATATATATATATATATATATATATATATATATATATATATATATATATATATATATATATATATATATATATACACACACACACACACACACAGATATACATATATATATATATATATATATATATATATATATATATATAAAAATCCACACTATCATGAATGTAATCCATAACATTAATGTTAAAAAAAACAGCTATGTATATACTGTATGCATTACCAGAACAGGTATCACACACATGCATCTGGTGTAACGCCTTGATGGATGTTCAGCACCATCAGACAGTAATGTTTATGCAACAAAAAGAATACCTAGGTATGGCCAATAAGATGTGTGCCAACTTACTGTGGCAAAGGTGTTACATTTCAGTTGCACATCAGTGGAAGATGTATAATGAGACCCATGGGCGGCACAGTGGTGCAGCGGTTAATGTTGTCGCCTCACAGCAAGAGGTTCTCCGGTTCAATTCTTGGCTGGGGTGCCTTCTGTGTGGAGTTTGCATGTTCTCCCTGTGTTCGTGTGGGTTTCCTCTGGGTACTCCGGTTTCCTAACACATTCCAAAGACATGCATCTGGAGCATTTCTCCCCGGGCCTTCGCTGAAAATAGGCTCTGTGGAACCTAGTCGGACATTCCCGGTCAACAAATGTTAAATAAATAAATAAATGAAGAAGGATGCATTGGGCTCATTTATTGGTGTGACGAAGACTGTGAACTACGAAGGTATTTTGACCTTTGCTGTGGATGGCATGCACATACTCAGGAGTTGTGTTACATACAAGGAAGTACTCACCACTCTGGCCACATGCTGGTGGATGTTCCACATACCATCTACCCCAAAACACAGGTCAAATACCAGTTTGTCTGCTTATACTGTGTGATGTCTACATTATCCTTGATTTGTGTGTTTGTTTTCATAACATAACAAATCCACCATGTTTTTGCTTTATCACATGTGTTGTTATGACTATGGCAGCAATCTTTGGTGTGTGCTGATAGTGTCTGTTTTATACTAGTATCACAGTTGTAGTCAATAACTGCTCACAATCTATAGTGATCCAGACAGCTATCTGGACACAGGATGTGTATATCAATCTTGACATATGTGACTTAAATAATGGACAGGAAAGGGTCTAGCAGACAGCCCTGATATATGGACCTTATCACTGGACTAGAGATATATGTCACTTCATAGCTTTCACCACATCTAGATGCCACTTAACTGATCCAGTGGTCTATGCACTTAGTGATACAGGTGTTTATGGCCACATCTGAAAGTTCTGCATGAATACCTCAGTACGGATTTGTGTCAAATCCCTTAGCCTGGTCAAGTTCCACAGGATGATATTTTCATCTTGCATGCTCTGATGACTTCAGTCACAACATATAACAGATGTAAAACACATGCATTTACCATCAACAACTCACACATGTCTGTTTCACACAGCCGAGATATTATTAGTGCCCATATAGAAAAGGCCCATGATTTCTCACCAAGAAAATACAGAACCTACAAACCAAACCATGATGTATGTGGGTAGACTGAAAGTCCTGCCTCTGTATTGTATAAATAAATAAATGAAGAAGGATGCATTGGGCTCATTTATTGGTGTGACGAAGACTGTGAACTACGAAGGTATTTTGACCTTTGCTGCGGATGGCATGCACATACTCAGGAGTTGTGTTACATACAAGGAAGTACTCACCACTGTGGCCACATGCTGGTGGATGTTCCACATACCATCTACCCCAAGACACAGGTCAAATACCAGTTTGTCTGCTTATACTGTGTGATGTCTACATTATCCTTGATTTGTGTGTGTTGTTTTCATAACATAACAAATCCACCATGTTTTTGCTTTATCACATGTGTTGTTATGACTATGGAAGCAATCTTTGGTGTGTGCTGATAGTGTCTGTTTTATACTAGTATCACAGTTGTAGTCAATAACTGCTCACAATCTATAGTGATCCAGACAGCTATCTGGACACAGGATGTGTATATCAATCTTGACATATGTGACTTAAATAATGGACAGGAAAGGGTCTAGCAGACAGCCCTGATATATGGACCTTATCACTGGACTAGAGATATATGTCACTTCATAGCTTTCACCACATCTAGATGCCACTTAACTGATCCAGTGGTCTATGCACTTAGTGATACAGGTGTTTATGGCCACATCTGACAGTTCTGCATGAATACCTCAGTACGGATTTGTGTCAAATCCCTTAGCCTGGTCAAGTTCCACAGGATGATATTTTCATCTTGCATGCTCTGATGACTTCAGTCACAACATATAACAGATGTAAAACACATGCATTTACCATCAACAACTCACACATGTCTGTTTCACACAGCCGAGATATTATTAGTGCCCATATAGAAAAGGCCCATGATTTCTCACCAAGAAAATACAGAACCTACAAACCAAACCATGATGTATGTGGGTAGACTGAAAGTCCTGCCTCTGTATTGTATAGGATAAGGTGAGTTCTGCCTGGCCTACAGACTAGCCTCTAACCCTGCCCTGATGTGAATACTGCACATCTGTAAATCAGCTATAGCTGATGACATCAGCCATGTCTGGTGAGGAGAAAATGCTAATAGCAGTGTACCACATATTGGTGTAAAATGCACTCTCTAGTGTCAAGCACATGCATAGACATACCAACATACATGCAGTGAGAACAGAACCCCCTACCTATCTAAGCACACTGACTAGAGAACTTGGTATTTAAGTCAAGCACCACAGCTCAAGTCTGACTTGGAGAGTGTCAGACAACAGTTGATAGCTGATGAAATCAGCATGTCTGGTGAGGAGACAATACTAATAGCAGTGTCCCATATGCTGGTGTAAAATGTTCTCTCTAATGTCAAGCAAGTGCACAAACACACACACCCCAGTTTACTGCTTTGAGAACCCCTGCGTATCTAATTATACTGACTAGAAAACTCTGTATTTAAGGCACACACCACAGCTCAAGTCTGACTTTAAGAGTGTCAGACAACAGTTTACAGCTAATAACATCAGCAGTGTCAGGTGAAGAGAAAATGCTAATGGTAGTGTCAGACATGCTGGTGTACAATCTCTCTATAATTTTAAGCAATTGTGCAAAAACACACTCCAGTTGAGTGCAATGAGATTAGAATGACTACTAAACTAAAAGCACATACTTGAGAACTCAGCACTTTATACAAGTGCCACTGCACAAATCTGACTTTTACAAGGCTACAGGACAATTTATAGTGGATGATATCAGCAGTGGATGTTGGAATGAAGATGTTGGGAAGCCAGCATGAAATGGTTGTGTAGGCATGTGCACATGTCAAAATATTAGCAATCCATGGATTGGAGTGGTAACTGTGAATATACACTTATGTTCCTCAGACTATTTAGACACACACACCTCTCTAGTTGACTACAGTGAGAACAGAATACTTGTCAAAGTACACAGCCTGGAGAACACAGCACTTTACGCAAGTGCCATGGCATAAGTCTAACTTTTACACAGCTGCAAGACAATTTATAGTGGATGACAAATTATAGCTGGTAAATGGAATAAATAGGAAAGTGGTGAAATGAGGGGCAGGCAGGGGGAAGAAAAAAGGGAAAGTAATATAGGAATGTATAGGAGGGAGGAAGTAATGAACCATAGGTAGTCATTTCTTCAATAGTCTAAAATGAGAATATGTCCAGATTATTAGCTGAATTTGGACTGTCTCCTCCACAAAGAGGGGTGACAACAATGTAATCATGTTGTAATGCCAAATGGACCAACTCAAATGTTTCAAGAAGACATGTGCACAAAAAGGAGAGCTATGCCTGGGATGATTTTTTTTTTTTTTTGCTTCAATAAGAGAGGAATGCTGGGTAAGGGACATTGATATTTCTGGGTCAGGAAAATTAGGTAGGTGAGGAAGTAAATGCAACCAAACAGGACAAACAAGATGCAGTGATGGTGAGAGACAAAAAAGGTTGGGGGACACCATGATTGGGTTAAGGGAGATGACAACGCAAGTGCATGACTCAAACATGGGGACAGTGAGAATCTAATACTCATATGCAGGACTATAGTCACTGTCAACTTACTCCACTGGCTGCTGGAGTGCTTGAAGTCTTCTCCTCCTATGGACCGTGAGGGAGAACAGCCTCTCCATCCAGAATAGGTGTACATCATTGGTGCATTGTATGACCCTTCACACAAGCCCTGATATCTCCTGGTGGGTAATGAAATCCCCACCTCCACCAGTACTCCCACAGGGTACCATAGCACCAGCTGCTGGAGCAGTGCTACCTGAGGGTGTATGTAGCACAGACACAGCAGAGGTAGTACAGCCAGGTTGGATCCCTGATGTACTGGGCATTTGTGCTGGAGCTGGTGGAGTGGGGGCAGTCTGACCTACTGGGGTTGGACTACCTCGCTATGCTGTGAGGCCAATACTGATTTGGTACAGATGGATGACAGGGAGTCATTTTGATGACATATAATAGAAAATAAAATAAATGAGATAAGGGTTAGGGACAGAGATAAACAAGATATAAAATTAGTATCATCATATTTAAGAATTTGAAGTATTATATTTAAGCATATACCTGAACAACTACAAGCTATAATTACTGATTGCTCAAAGTACTCCTTGCAATGTGCTTATATTGAATATATGCTTGATCTGATTATACAGATTACAGTTAACAGCAGGGCCTTTATACCACTTGTATAGAGTTTAATTTATGTAGTATTATTAAATTAATGCAGTACTGGATAATTGTTACTCATTGCACCCACAACCTCTGACTAAAGTCTTACACTTGACTCCTAAAGTTGGTTTTTGCTGCAGACTTATGCATGGATGCTTGCTTTTACAGTTAGGATATGCATGCTCACTTTGCTACTACTGTATAGAAAACAAACAAAAAAACTATCTTTAACATTTAATGCTACAATAATACTTCTCTTATGCTGCATACATAACACTTCCTTCCCTCAGTCTCTCCAAATGATTAACACGAGCCTGCTGATTCAACTCAATTTCATGATTAGCTGTGAAAAGAAGAGAAAGCAACAGAAGAGCATTATGCATACCAGTCTTGCCTATATTGAGCATTATATGTATTATAAATGCTGTTGGTTAGTATACACAGCTATGGGATATCACTGGTTTGAAACTCATCCAGCCACTGGTTAAGCTTATCCCTCTTGCATAAAGGTCATTGAAATTATGCCTACACTGTTTTGCAGTGAGTGAGATGCCAGTCACACTGGATACAGCCTTGGCTACAATATTCCAAGCCTCCGACTTGTACTGGGAGCCAGAATAGTCCCCCTGTAGAAGCCTCTGTCAGTGGTGCATTACCAGGAGTACAATTAATATCCTGGACTCCTGAACAACCACCTTTGCACCCTAAAGTGGGCACATTCCCCTCTAATGCCACACATGTTTAATCCCAAAAGTAGAACAATGGCAAATGATGGTTTCCATCCAATTTGTGTTATCATGTTTACTGGTAGTGCACAACCCAAAAAACTATATCAATCACATTTGCGGGATGTTAAGTAGAGATCAGCAGTGCCAAGCAGGGTGGAAATCATTTTTTTTTAATTGGAAGGTTAATCTGACACTTGACATTAGTTTGAGGGGTGTCTACTGCACTGCTGTAATTGGTTATTTAACTTTGCAGATATGTACTGGGGACATAGATTTCATGACCTGACAGAATTTTGTTTTGGCTATGTACACCAATAAAATTGATTTCCACAGTGTGGAATTCTAACCTATGCATAAGGGACAAACACAATTTCTTTCACAGTGGTAATTTCCATCTTTGTCACAAAAGAAGTGCTTCACAGACATAGTCATGAATCATTCATAATTACAGATGACAGTTTGAGGTGTTAGCCATGTATGTCTGCATGACCTGACAAGGTTCTTATATATAGAATCATTTGTGCATGTGTCTTATTTATATGTAAAGTCCATTCAAGTCCAGATATCAGAATTAGACTTACCGAAATACAGTTGACAGTATGTCATCAGTCATACATCTGAAAAATTAAGCACATCTTATCCCTCATACATATAATTCATATCATGTCCACTATCTAAATTGTTATAAGTGAGACTGAATATAATATGAAATGGAACAACAGTAAAAATGCCTGAAATGTCCTGTATTAGAACCCAGAACCATGTGTATGGCAGCCGTACACTTACACCTGTTGCTACATTAATCCTTAAAATGCACTGGTATATTTTTGTGTTTATTACTGTAAAGTGGACTGTTAACAGTAAAAAAAAGGTATGTTACACTTCCTGTATTAGAACCCAGGACCATACGTATTATAGCCCTACAGGTATACCTGCTGCCACAGAAAAAGTTAAATGTCAGCTGAATAATTCATTATTCTTTCTTAAGTTCTGTGTGTTACCTGCCACACTATGTTGCTTATGCTGTTTGCATGGTGCCCAACAGAATTAATAAAATATATCCATTTTAGATTATTGACTATCTGTGTCCTGTCTGCAGGTGTTCTATCTGCTTCCTGTGAATGCCACTAGTCTAGATGTGTGTACTACTAAGGGTCATGCAAATGAGATAAGCACAGCTAAACCAGACATTCATTGTGTTTCTCCATTTGTCTTGCTTGCACTAAGCCACACACTGTGCAAACACTGGCATTTTGAAAAATATAAATAAAAGGGAAATGAGTTGACATAAAGAAAAGAAAACCATGAAATAAACTCTACAAAATTTCTTTTTGGAACACATGAAATATTTTTACACAGGTCTGGATTTGAACTCTCAATCCAATGAACCTTTCAAACATGGTAAGGATGTCTTAATCCTCTTTTCCACACAAACAGCTTTGCAGCACAGAACTGAAATCATTGTGAAGACAACCAACTGCAGCATCATCCACACCACCAACAAAACATATGACAGTTCTTTGTAGATATTTTAATTTCAGATATAGTGCACTGAATGAGCACACAGCGATTTATGACTATTGCTTACAAAAATGCATCTCTGTCTTATCTGTGTTGGTTGCTCATTCTTATCTTATCTGCACAGTAATCTGAGGCATGCAGCCTGTAAAGCATTCTGGATCATTGTCCTTAAAATTTGTGAGCATATTAAATGGCAATAACATACAATTGTCAACAAATGAAGGGGAGGCTAGATGTTACTGAGCAGAAACTGTGAAATGTGTGCTACTAACTTACTTTTCAAACTGTGATGCAATTGCTTCTGCACTTTGTAAGTCTAACACTCCCTACTGGAGGTCGGGGAGTCTGAATTGCTGTTGTGTGTTCCTTCTCCCTACCAGTAATCATTCACAGTTGTAATTCATTATCAACAAACATGGAGGGAGTGCCTGTGCTAGGATTACATCTGATACATGGAACCAAGTAATTGGGACTCAGCAAGTCTAATGAGTTCACACCTCATCTGCATTTTTACTGTGCTTACAGTCCTGTTTCTACACTATAAAAATGGAACCCTGTAGCTAAGGAATCTGAAGCTGAGGAGGCTTGTTTATGTGGAGAACACAGAAGAGGCTATTACTTTGGGATATAGCTGCACAGAAGACTACTGAGCTTGATAAGGTATGTTGGCATTTTTCAGCTATATACTGCATATGTTGAAATTTCATTTAAGAAAAATCTGTTAAGATATATGTCTATATATATATATATATATATATATATATATATATATATATATATATATATATACGGAATAGCAAATGCTACTTCTATCTGTATGCATTTTTAGAAGTGTACTGATGACATGGGCATGTTTGTCAGGGCATTTCACTTTCTCAGATGTACAGCCTTATTAGCTATCATACAAGTGCTAATGTTACAACCTTTTTTCTCTGTACACTCCTCTATTGCTATTTCCATGAAATGTAAATGTTTTATATTGTCAATGAGACAGGGATATTAGCCTTCTAGAATGGATCATACACACCTCTAAGGGAGTGCTGGCCACTGGTAGACATGATTGGAAATTGCTTAAAATTGAATGTTCTGTGTTAAATCTGTACACATGTTTCAGGGGCAGTTTATTTGATAGCATTTTTAGCATTTCATCGATGTTTTATTAGCAAAATGTGTCATTTACTTGTTCTTTTGGGGTTGGGGAGCAAAGTTGCATTTCTGTTTTGGCACAACCAAGATTTTTGCTATTGTTACTCTCCTTGTTTTGGATTCAAATTTGTGTATGATTGTAAAATGTTACAAGAACATAATTCCTTTTTTATATTTGTATATCTTGACTGTTTTATGTTTGTACAGTGGGCAATAGTAAAATGCTACCTTTTATGTGTTATATTGAAATGGGACTTTTAGTTATGTAATACTTACATGTATTACCCTTCTGTTGTATTTTAGGTCACTTAGGACTAGCACCCAGGCATCCCAGTCCCCAACCCCCCTCCCCCTTCAATGAACCAGAGAATGAGGTCATTGTGTAAGCTTTTAGGCAACATGGTGATTTTTTTGCTTGAGTGGGAACATGGAGCTATATCAGGCAGAATATAAATTTGGTCGCAGATATTTGCTAATGTGAATGCATTAGGCAGCCACAGTGGGACATATGATCAGGTGCCCATAGGGCCACTGACATGATTTCATCTGCATGGAGAACAGCAGCTGCAGTCGCCCATGAATGGATGGGTACCAGGGGGGGGCTGCTACAGAACCACAACTAACAGCAAATAAAGCATTCTTGTCAATTCTCAGGGATCCAGACAGCTCACTGGAAAGTGCATAACAGCATTGACTGATATTGGTGCTGCTGTTTCAGAGCGAGAACAAGTACATCCCTGAAAGAGCTTCCAGGAAGCCTTACCTACCTCAATTGTTAAATACTTCTTGCATAGTAAAATATTGACAGCAATACTTACATTATGTTTAACTTTGAATTCATTTGAGGGGTAGTTGTAGATTGAGCCAGTTAACAACACATTCTGATTGATCATACATGGGCTTAGGGTGGACTTGTCATCCAAGTTCTTGTTAAAAGTATTGATAATGGATATATTAAGGGTAAAAAGTTGTACCCCCCCATGTGACTGTTGATTTTGATGATGGTGTCCTTTCCTTTTGTTTAACTTCTTCCAGGACCATCATCCATGGGAAGAATAGCATCATCTGCACAGGTAAGCCAAATATGCATTTTCTTTTGTTAGTAGCGATGAACAGTTCAAAGAAATATTTATTTTATCCATATGTGTGATGTGGCTGTCAGGAATGTTGTATGTATTGCTGTACTGTCTATAGTAGTGGCACCACTGTTAGTTTGTTAACATACATTTGTCTATAGCAGTGTTACTATTAATTTCTCTCCTGCGTTTGTTGCTTATTATCACAGGTGATCCTGACAGTGGAAGTGTAGGGCTCTTACCACCAGATGTCATAGTATCAGCAGACTCTGATGATGATTCTGGCCAAACAGAGGCACAGCTGGGGGGTGCAGAGGTTGGCATTCAGCCATCCCTTGTAATTCCATCAAACACAGCCAGTTGGACTATGCCAACCCATTTAAGTGAGCCCTCAGATATTGGACAAGTGGAGAGTGAGAAACTTGATCAGGAAAGTGTGGTTACTGTGGCTTCAGTGCCTATTGACTTTGGCCATAGCCAAAGTGTGGTTGAGGTGCCATGCAGAAGGGTTATTAGGGGTGCTCAGAGGACATCTGCTGTCCATCCTCCATCTGATCCAGGTGTGTCTTCCTGTGGCACTCAACATATGTTTATGACCATCTTGAAGGTGCAGGCACATTCTTGTAGGTCATCTAGAAAAATGCTTAGGGTTGTAGATGTTGCAGAGGCTGACGTGTGACTGTCTCGACCATGTTGGTGATTCAAAGGATTGGATGAATGACATGTTGGAATGGGCAGTGTCTCTGATGGAACATCTGCTGGGAGGGGGGGTGGCATCCTCATTTATGTCATTCAGCCAAATCATCTACTGTTAACCAATGTGACCATGCTCGATCACACTCCCATATTGGCACTACTTCCACTTCTCCATTAGTGGTTGAGGTGTCCACACCCAGATGTGGTAGGCCATAGGGTCACGGACCTGGGCATCCTTATGAGGTGAGCTCATCCAGCAGACATTAATCTCATTCAGGTAGCAGCAGTACATCTGACAGTGGGTGTGGACATGCTAGTGCAACTCCTGGCAGAGTCAGTTCTTGTAGTCTGGTAGAACAATGAACTGCCACCTCTACCATGCATGGCGGACACCTGTCTGATGTACTGAGACATAGAGCTAGCACAGCACTTGGCTGTGTTCCTGTAGATACTCACACACCACTTTCACCAGGAGGACCCATGCAGACACACACACAGCAGTTACATGTTTCAGCCATGAAGCTTAAAGCTCATTTTGTTTTACTGACCATTTTTTCCTTTATCCAAATGTCTTCCTGCTTCCATTTCTTACTAACACACACAAATGGACATTTTGTGTCAGCCTAGACTTCCTGCCACTCCCCCACAAAACACCCTGTGCAAGTGAAAATAACTGTGCCAGATCCTTGTTTTCTATCTTTTGGATTCAGGGATGCATAACATTTGTAAACAGCAAAGACTAGAACTGTTGAAAACCCAGGAATCACAGCACCACAACACAGAAACAGCAAACCAGGATCCAAAAAAATCACGTTTATTCTCTTATCACTCTAGCGCCTCGGCCACTGTAAGCCTTCAAGGAGTAAAAGTACTTTACTCCTTGAAGGCTTACAGTGGCCAAGGCACTAGAGTGATAAGAGAATAAACGTGATTTTTTTGGATCCTGGTTTGCTGTTTCTGTGTTGTGGTGCTATGCATAACATTTGTGTCTGATTCTCTGGGTGCATAGCTGACTTAGTGATTAGTATATCTGCATTTGTGATGTTGCTTTGTTAGTAGTACTTTTGACATATTTTGGTGTTAGAAAGTTAGTTGGTAGACTCAAACATTTATTTACATCAGTATTTTTAATAATCTTCTGAGGGCTGTGAAGTTTGAAATTGAAATGTGTCCCATTACATTCTAACTTCTATCTTTAATGATTTTCCAGTACAAAAGTATGATGCCAAACTGAAAATATTCAGTGACCATCAGTACTTTTGAGAGGTATGAATGTGTGAATCATTAATTCCCAAGGCCTACTACTCAATAGAGGACATGTAGTCACATAAGAGTCTGCTGTCATATTTTAAAGTCATTTTTTTACAAATCATCCACCTTGTACTTGCTTACATTATCAAGTAACAGCATGCAAGGATATGCCATTCATTCATATTATTACACAATACACTCCATGTTCAACACTTACTTTGTAAATCCAGCAGTTGCAATGGTTTTAGTTCAAGGTTAACTCTCTCTGATGCTAGCAGTTTACAGCCATTACATGGGTGGATAAAGTTTGTGAGTATTGCCTTGCATCAATGTTATTAAATCTATGTGTGTAGGTGGGATGGGATGTGTGCCCATTCTCCTTGGTGATCCTGCTGAAGCTGCTTTCTCAGGATGATGTTGTGTAGGATGGCACAGACAATTAATATTTCAGTACATGCACATAGATTCTACTGCAGGGCTCCCCAAGATGTATCTAGGCACCAGAACTATGACTTTAGCAGCCGAAACACACACTCTATGATATTTCTGGTTTGAGCATGTGCCTCATTATGGCATTCTTCAGCGGGTGTGTGTGCATTTCTGATGGCTGTCATCAGTCATGGTTCCAGTGCATAAACTGCATCCACCAGTAAATGACCCTGTGGGAAATTACCCCTAGTGAGCATCTGCTACAGTTGGGAGGTGTGCCAGATATGTGAGTCATGGTAACTGAATGGGTTGGCAGCAAACACATTCAAGATGATTCCCTTGGCATTATACATGACATGGCAGTTAATAGAGTGGAGGCAGTGCAGCACTTTTCTGCAGTTTAAGCTCTGAACTAAGCTCAGCCTCTAGGTAGACATCTATCTTCCACCCTCCCTTGATCACTTCTTGGTTACTCCTCCAGAATATGATAAAGATGGATGGGCAATTTCCTACAGTTTTTCCAGCTAGCCTTTTTGACATGGGTATCCTGAGGCACTATAGCAACTGCCTCATGTACACAACATCCCCCTGCTCTTAGCCCTTAAAAACACAATATGTGAGAGATGCAGCTACATCAAGAACCTTGAATCCATGCTCTGTCACACACAAGTTAGTACATCTGACATGGATCGGGTTGTCAGCACAAACACCTCACCTCCTACACCCCCAATCCAACACCACACATTCCTACATATGCGGAGGTTCTCGTCAGGAACATAGCTAAATATCAGAGACCTCCCAAGTACAAACACAAGCAAACTTCACAGGTCACCAGAAAACACAACACATATAACAACACACACACACCAGTGTCTCACCTGCACAGCCTCTAAGGCCAAACAATAAACCTAACATATTAGTCATAGGTGACTCAATTGTGAGACACGCAGATGTGTCCCTCACCAGGCTGGATAAGGAAAAAGTCACAGTGAGTAGCCTGGCAGGTGCCAGAATCTATCATATCACACCTGTACTCATCTAACTCACACATTCCTGTAGGTACTGTTATGACTCTGTCATAGTCCATGTTGGTGCAAACGACTTCAACTGTACCTATTTGGACTATATGAAGAGAGATATGATCAAGCTCACTGAGTATGTGTCCCTAGCTTTAAGCAGCATTCTACTGTCACCCAGAATGATGCCTCAATACAAACAGAAATTGATTGACTTTAACAACTGGCTTAGCTTCTGGTGTCATTCAAAGAGGATCCAGTACCTGACAGCCTGGAATGACATGATTGATAAGCCTCAATGTTTTGCTAGAGATGGCCAGCACCCAGCACCCCTGGGTTTTTGACTACTGGCTAAGGCAATTGCCACCCACATAGTGCCTTTTTTAGCCAATGTCATAGGTTCATAGGTACACAGGACAATATTAGGCTATTGGCCCGGAGGCCCTTATAAGTCTAGTCAAGAATTTCACCCATGTTCCCACAAAGTCAGCACCTGTTTTCCCTGTCCAGCAGGGACACAGTTGGGATCCCAGGGGTATATTTTCTCTTTCCCATCAAGTCATCCAGGCTAGTGAGATACTCTGCTTTACATGCAGAGGAAGTCTATTCTGTGTCTTTCAGACACAAATCTATCCCGCCAACAAGTTCTAGTAATGTCGCAGACTAGGTTGAGACCTTGTATGTGGGTTGTGCGAGGGGAGTTTGACCGATATGCAGCAACTCCATCAAGGCTGAGTCTGAGATAGCCTTGTATGTCAGACACAGGTCACCTATGAGCAGTCTGTAAGAGACAGAGTAGAGAGACAGGGTTTTTAGCATATCAGGATAGGTGTTTGAGACCCTGGATTTTCCTGGTCAGGATCCTCTGTGGTCTCTCCAACTGGTGCTTGTGCGTTGCAAGGTACATGCAGAAAGGGGCACTGTACTCGATAATGGGTCTGATAAAGGAAGAGTACAGGGATGTTATGACCTCCTTGTTCCTGGATGAAATATCCTTACTTATGAGGTGGGCCATGTGGAAAGTCATCTGTACAATGGCCGCAGCATGGTGATCAAAAGTCATGTTGCTATCAAACTGGGTGCCCAAGACCCTCATGACCTATTACATACTCAGTATGTTGTTATTAATGTGATAATTAGTGGGGACACCATTTTCCCCAAAGGAGACAATGATGCATTTCTTGGCATTCAGTTTAAGGCCATGCTTCTGGCAGCAGTCATTAGTTTGGTTAAGGCACTCTTGGAGGATGTTCTCATCACTAGGGGAATTTATGACAGTGCCCAACTTGCAGTCATCTGCAAACTTGATCAGCCACAGACCACTAGTTTTGGCTTGCACCTCAGAAAAGTATATTCCAAACAGTAGAGACCCCAAGACCGGTCCTTAGGGTACGTGGCTTGTTACAGGTCTACTACTAGAGGTGGCTTCCCCTATTTTCACTGAGTGGGTTCTATCAGTGAGCCAGTTAGCTACACGTCTGGTAACATATGGGCTGATGTATAGCTGGGAGAGTTTATCTATTATGCCCAAGTGGGGAATAGTGTTGAAGGCTATGGCTAGGTCAAGGTAAGTGGTGTGCACTGTCTTGCCCTCATCCATGGCTTAGGTGACTGTTTCAAAGTAGGCGACCAAGTTTAACAGGCATGATCTCCCTTTGATAAAACCAAACTGTGTGAGAGCAAGTGTTTGGTGGTTGCCAATGTCCTTGTTTATAAGGTCCATGATAATGCATTCCATGTCCTTGCAGATCGGGCTAGTTAGGCTGATTGCCCTATAATTGTCTGGGTCAGTGGATGCTCCATCTTTGTGCATAGAGATGACAGTGGCTGTCCTCCATTCTAGGATGAAGCCAGTGCACAGGCTTTGGTTGAATACGGTGCCTAGTGGTGCTGAGAGCTCTTGCCTGAGTTCATGTAGGACACAGTCAGGGATGTTGTCAGATCCCATGGAGGCTGTATTTTTTTGCCTTTGAGAGGACATTAATAACCTGCTCCCTGGTGATGATGGGGGGCAGGTGCTGTGGATGTCCTGGTTTACGGATGGAGTGGGCAGGGGGGGTGAAGTTTTCAATTAACTTGTCTGCCAGCAGGTTGGCTATATCTATGGCATTTGTGTATATGGTATCCTTCACAACCAATTCATAGCAGATTTGGGAGTTACTTTTGAGATTGTGGAAGTATGAGAAGAAAGCTTTGTGATTGTCCTTAGTGGATGTAGCCAATTGGACACGTAGTTAGCCTTAGAGGATTTCACCAGTGACCTTATTTACTTGTTTAGACAAAGGAGAGATTGTTTTGAACGTGGCACCTGCTCCTTCTTGGTCCTGGACAGCAATTCTTTTCTTTTATTATAGAGTCTGTTTATTGCTGCTGTCCACCAGACAGGTTTACTCTTCCTTGAGGAAAATGATTTGGTCCTGTCAGGTATTGCTGAGACCATGCAGCTATATAGGTGCTCATATAATTTTTTTCATGTAGGCTTAGACATTGGTGCATGATTCAACTGAAGGGATGGTGGCTGTGCAGATGCTTATACCTGCTCTCAGGGGGATATAGTCAGCTTTGGAAAAGTTATTTTGTTCGACCATGGCAAGTGGGGGACAGGGAGATGGTGACTTCAGAAGTGATTGCTTTATGGTTGGATCTTAACAAGGAGGATGACACTGTTGGGGTTCTACAGTGGTTACTCATGTTGGTTACTCATGTTGGTTAGTACCAGGTCCAGGATATTTTCACCTCTTTTGGGGGTGTAGACCAGTTGATCCAATGCATTGGCATTGAGGAAGTCGAGGAATCTCTAGCCATTCCTGTTTGAGGTAGAATAGGTCTTTCACTCTGTGGATGGGTAGTTAAGGTCACCCAGGATCAGGGTAGGGGTTGAATCTTGATGGATTCAGTAAGTCCAGATAGGTGGAGTGAGCCTCCTGAGTCATGGTTGGGGTCTTTACCAAGCTATGATTTGAATAGGTGTTTTATCAATAGTTAACTGCACCTGGAGTGTCTCCTGTGCATCATACTGTTTGACCAGCCTGGGGGTGTGTATGTTTTGATAAATATTGAAACTCCACCTCCTTTGGCATTGTAGCCCTCTGTTTGGGGTCTGAAAGTATGGTAGGACAAGTAACCTGGTAAGGCTGGGTTGCTCTCCACAGCTTTGAATCAGGTTTCAGTGACTGCACAAATGTCAGCATCTTCCAGTGTGAGGAATGCTTGCAATGAGTGCAGTTTCATGTTAAGGCACCTAGCATTTAGCAGCATGACCTTTAAATTTTGTTTAGAAGAACTTTTCGCATTGGTAATTTTGTCCTCATGACTTTGCCTAAAAAGGGTCTATGGGGGAGGCAAAAGCTTTTGCCAGAATCCTGAAGCCCAAGGAAGACAGATGAAGGCCATCTCTGGCAAAGCATCGTGGTCTGTCAATCATGTCCTCCTAGGATGTCAGGTACTGGATCCCCTTGGAATAACACCAGAAACTAAAGTCAGCTGTTAAAGTCAATCATTTTTTGTTTGTACTGAGGCATCATTCTGGGTGATGGTAGGATGCTGCTTAAGGCTAGGGACATACCTGCCTGGGACACATATTCAGAGAGCTCAATCATGCATCTCTTCATATAGTCCATAGAGGTACATCTCAAGTCATTCACAGAAACATGGACTATGACAGAGTTGTAACAGTACCTGTTGTTGACAGACTTGAGTGTTTGAGTGATATGGTGGATTCTAGCACCTGACAAGCAACTTTCTGGGACTTTCTCCTTGTCTAGCCTGGTGAGGGAAACATCTGTGTGTCTCACGATAGTCTCTTATGACTAGAATGTTGTGTTTGTGACTGGGCCTTAGAGTCTGTGTTACACAGGCATGTGTACTGTGTGTGGTGCTTCGTGCAGCGGGTTGAGATGTGAGTGTGTGCTTTTGCCTCTGAGGTCTCCTTTATTTAGGTATTTCTTTGTTGAGAACCTCCACATATGTAAGAATGTACTGTATAGGTGTGGATGGTGTTAGAGGTGTGGTGCTTGTGGTGTTTGTGCAGACAACCTTCTTAGTGCCAGATGTACTGGCTTGTGATTGAGACAGCAAGGATTCTAGGTTCTTAATGTAACTGCATCTCTCACATATTGTGTTCCTAGGTGGGAGAAGAAGAGGGTTGTCCATGTACATGAGGCAGTTGCTACAGTGTCTTAGGATGCCCATATCAACAAGACTAGCAGGAGAAACCACATGAAGTTGTCCATCCATGGTTGTCAGAATCTGTGGAAAAGAGGTAAAGGATGCTAGAGTGGGTACTATCAGAACACAGTACCTATAGGTGTGAGTAGGGCTGGATAAAAGTACAGTAGTTGCAAGGGAGGGCCTCAGTTACACAGGAGTACTGGTAAGGGAATAATGCAACTGAGATATCTCACAATGACTTAAAACAGCACAGTGGCAGTGCGCAATTAGCAAACAAATGTAACACCCTGCAAACACAGTATAAATACCAGAAAAGATGGAAGAATCTAGAAGCTCGAATTATTACCCAATCCTGCTTGTCCCTGCTCTTTCAATGAATCCTTCATGCTAGAAAAGGCCAGGCAGCCATGTTACTCTCACTAACAGTGAAGACAAGACCCTACCAGCAGAAGATGGCTGCCAGAAACGCAAGAATCTCAAATAGCAAAACAGCCAGGTCTGGATAACAGCAGGCCTCTATCCAGACTATGCTACCTGACTAAAACATAGAAACCTCACAAAAAATGCACAGATAGAGCACTCACAAACAAGAAATACATCTCTCAGTATGAAAAAGCAGTTTACAGTTAAGTAATTCAATAAAAATGTAATTACAGTAATGAAACACTATCTAGCAATGGAAATACAGTTAAAACAGTATAAAACAGTACAGAAATGCAGTGAAACAGTAAAAAAATATATAACGGTGTAAAATGTAGTAGATTAGCTGTATAGCACAACTATAAGTGTTAAAACGTACAATTCAATGAAATAAATGTAAGAAAAAACGTATTCTGCTATTGGAACCTCAGGGATGACAAAATTCCCAACGCAAAAAAAATCATCAAAATACAAACTAAACATCATGCTACTAAACACTAGGAGTCTCAACATGAAGCTACACTCATTAGAAGCACTCAAGATGCAGACATCTGTGCAGTCATGTAGACCTGGTTCAAAGCTGTGGAAAGCACCCCAGCCTTACCAGGTTATACCTCATTCCACATGTTCAGACTTCCAACTGAAGGTGTAAAGACAATACAAGGTGGTGTTACAATATACATTAAAGATAAGCACACCTCCAGACTGGTCAAAAAGTATGATGCACAGGAGGTATTTCAGGTGTAACTAACTGTCTCTCTATTCTGTGTCATATAGATTGTTCAGAGGTGACATCCGACTTGCATTTAAATCTATCTCTGACCCTGTTTTATTAGAAATGCTGCATATCTGAAAGTCAAAATGTACACATGCTACTTGCACTAAAGACCTTAACCTGGTATGTGACATCAATAGAACTTGGTGGCAGGACAGATGTGTTTCCCAGACGTTACCCCACCTTTGGAATAGGCTTCTTCTCCATGTTAAGCAGAGCACCTCATTGGTCCTCTTTAACCACAATCTGGATGATTGTGTCTGGGTAACTGGAAATTCATGACTGGTGTTCTACCTGTGTCCGTCTTGGACAGGGTCACCAGGTGCTGATTTTTAGTGTCTGCTTGAAACAAACACCCTTGGGAACAACTTGGTTAGGCTTGTAAGGGCCCTAGGGCCATTAGCCTAGTATGATCCTATTTATGTACAGCCTTCCAGCCTTCCTTGCTCCCCAGGTGGTGCCTTAATTTCTCTATGATACTATATATATATATATATATATATATATATATATATATATATATATATATCCTCAGTGGTTTCTCCGGTTCGATTCTTGGCTGGGGTGCCTTCTGTGTGGAGTCTGCATGTCCTCCCTGCGTTTGTTTGGATTTTACTCTGGGTGTTCCAGTTTCCTCACACATTACAAAGACATGCACCTGGAACATTTCTCCCTGGGCCTCTGCTGAAAATTGGCTTTTTTCCAAGTTGGACTTTCCCGGTTAACAAATGTTAAATAAATAAATAAAATGCATATGTCTACAATATATGGCACCCAGTACTTAAGGGTAGTGTGTTACAGGGTAGAACTCCTGTATCTTTGTGACCTTGTCCTCAGGAGTAAGAGGAAAATATATGTGGTCACTGGCATGTTGCAGCATAGCATTCAGGAATTGATGGAGGATCCTTTGATACTGATGTCTGTGACACCCCCAACATGTTGCCTGTTGGTCTCTGCACGGTTCCTGTAGCTAAAATTCTAAGTGCTATATATACCTTTGTCTCCATTGGCATGGGTTCCCCTCAGTTTGCCCTGGGTTTGAGTTGAAGTAAACAGAAGGTGCAGAGTTCATATAGTGTGTTCCTATCCACTCTGTGGTGCTCTACAATTTCCACGTCATGCAGACCATGATAAGTTAAATGGGGTCTGAAAATTCTTTTCCTTCTTGGCCGTGGTCTATTAGCAGCAGCAGAATAGGCTTTAGCCTGTTGCACATATACATGAATTAAAGCAACAGCAACCCCTAACATTCTTTGTGTGCACACTGCTTTCCATGGCTGTATTCCAATAGGTTTTGGAATTCACAGTTAAAAACAACAACAAGTCTGCATGGTTGCTTTATACCTTGTTGAATAGCTCCTCCATCCTGGATTTGTCAATTAGCATACAGTTCAGCTGTTTATGCTGTAATTAGCATGCCACAGTGTTTACCATGGTTGTGAGGCTTTATATACTTTGTAGAGTCACTTACTGAATACAAAACAGTGCACTGCCATGTGCGTGTTACTCTGTGATGTGCACATAGTCTTAATGGACCGTGTAGGGTTTATTGAATCTGCCTGAACATCTTCACTTATATCCATAGGGTACTTTCTGTAGTAAAACTACACGCTCCTGGACTTATGTTAGATTTCAGCTTCACAGCTGAACCTAGTCTGCTTGTTTTCCTTAATGCATGTCTCATACTCTTTCCTTATTGTAACAACCATTTCATTCTACTCTCTTTCCTCATTTTCTGTACTTGCATTTCTGCTGCCTTCTGCCTTTGGTATGTTTGGTCAGCATTCTCACTTCACTCAACATATCATTCATACACTTAACTAATAATTTCTCTGCATTCAAAAGTTCCCAGTCCTAGATGCTATTACTTCACAATGTATCTCTTACTGATATTATCATTTCATTTTACTGACACTGCCTAGGTCTCTCTAGGTCTAAATCCTTCTTTCATTTGTAACCCAATACAACAGTTGCACTGAATAAAAAAATCCTGTATGGTGCACTGATTGAAAATCCCATAATCTTCACTGGATAGTATAATGTCAGCTGTAAAATTCAGATAAGTTTCGCCATGTCAGTGAACTATAATTATTTAATTCCATAAATGTCTGCTTTAGTTCTGGAATGGAATCTTCCTTCCCCTCCCACTACCTGCCTGTGCTAACGATGCAGTCACATGCCCCTCATGTTTTCCACTAAGACTGATTTCAGCATTATACATTTTTACAGTCTTTAGCATACATGCAGTGAGGTTGGCGATTACACTAAAAAAATCAAGAAAACATAACCTTATTAAACACTTCCATGGCATTAGACGCACTTTTTAAACACCTTTATTGAAATAGCACTTAAGACGAAAGCAGACACTCATTTATATAAAAGAAAACAAACCATATCAACATGCTTCACATTACATATCAGATGCTTTTTTGTATAACTATCATCAATCCAAAATTACAAAAATTGCTTAATTTTTGCCTTCCCTTAGATTTCACTCCTCCTCCAAAGCATATTCTGCATGTATTGTTCCCACAATTTCCATTTTTTTTATATAATTTAGTTTTCTGTCATAATATTCAATATGTGAAATACTGATGGTTTAGACTTTGATTTCCATTTTCTAGTAATTGCTTATTTGGCAGCCACCAGAATTAAACTTAACAAGACTTTATTATGCCTAGGCAACTCAGATTTTGTATCCCAGCTCAACTTTTTTGGCAGCCACCAGAATTAAACTTAACAAGACTTTATTATGCCTAGGCAACTCAGATTTTGTATCCCAGCTCAAAAATTAATTGCCTCAGTTATACCCATTTGCTCGCTCAATATTTCTGAGAGAGTACTCTGCGGGGAATTTTTGACATCTGCAACTCATTGCACTCCCATAACATATGCTCCCTATCACTTATTTATCTCTCACCACACCTGCAACATTTGCTCTCTGCCTGAGAAAAAATTCTTTGAAATCTGTCTGTGGTACAAAATTACTTATGCAAACACTTCCAACCAAAAATCCCAAATCTTCTAGACTTTGTTGAATACTTGAGAGCCATACATATGACCTCCCATTACTTCCTTGTGAATAGTATATCCAGTCTCTCTTCCCAATCTTTTCTAACCTCCTCTGATTGATTCCTACAGTCATCATGCAATATTTTATATGTTCTACTATTTGGTCATTTTTTAACAGCAGCTTCTGTTTTAGATTCAAATAAAACTCAACCAAAGAAGGCCTTCCACATGAGATTCTCCTATCGTTTTTCTCTTTAACTATACTCTGATATCAGTCCCTGATAGGGAAGGTAGTTTCTAGACTGAAGTCCAAATGTTTTCTTGGTCATTTCAGATTCTATTACATTTCCCTCTCTAGTTATTTGCTCCCAATACCGTGGTTCCTTTGCCAGTTTTCTCTAATAAATTCAGCACCCTCTTGCCTATTCCATGTATCCCTAATTGCAGTTATCTCTATTGGCAAAATCTCCTTTCTCCATTCTCATGTTGACCATAGCTCTCAGCCTCTTAGTGCAAAAAATCTGGGCAAAGCCTAAAATAATAGGAAGACAAAGGCCCAAAAACTGGGACAGATTTTAAATATTGCTCATAAAAGCTTAGAAAGTTGCTAGAGTAACAGGATCTGTGTTAGAATGCATTTTCTGAACATTATGTCTGAAACTCAAATTTATGTTATTATTTGGTAACATTAAACCTCAGTGATTTATCGGAAAACTACACATTTTACAAGGAACAGATCAAAAATATCAGGAAAAATCTGGACATTCTGTGAAAATCTGGACAGCTGAGAGGCATTGACTTAGTTCTTAGAATACTTTCTGCAACTTTATGACTGTAATATTCTGTTTGGCTGTTGTTATTCTCATAAAGGATCTGCATCCAAAATCCCAGTATCTCCTTGTTTCATGAATTTCTCTGTTTCATCACCATCATCATCATTCCTTTCCACTTTGCTTTCTGCTTGTGTTATATTTATGAGCCTTAACTGTACAGCTTTCTAATCAGGTATCCTAAACGACTTTGTTCTGTTGGAAGGATTAACTGATATCACTAAACACTTGCCCTCTTCCCCTCCCAGATAAATCCCTTCAACTCTTTATTAATTATTGTCCACAACTTCTCCTCTGATTGATAAAAATATGCCTGATCTATACATAAATTTAAAGGGACTAAAAATATGTTCACTGCTTGTATCTTGCTATCTATATCCATAAACAACAGGTTCCACTTTCTCAGTTTTTGTATTATATTTTGTTTTGTCTCTTCCCACATATCTTAGCTGCCTTAACAGAATTATTTTTGACCCATACGCCTAAATACTTCATTTTATCATGGCCCCATAAATATGTGTATTACTGGACCAATTCATGTGTGGGTAGTGTGGGTACATAGTTTATAACTACAGCCTTTGTTTTATCTACATTAATTTTATACCTGAAAAGACCTGAAACTGTCTCAAGATGTTCCACTGCACTGAGATGTCCTTTCCTGGTTTAATTAAGTACAAAATAATATCATTTGCAAATAAAGCAAACTTTTCTTGATTATCATGCCAATTATATCTTTGAATTTCTTAGTGCCTTATTTTCTTTACTAATGACTATAAATATAAATCAAATAACAAAGGGGAAAGAGGACACCCATGCCTGCTTCCTTTGTTTGGACACAACTTGTCAGAGAGGAACCCTCACACTTTAATTTTTGTACCCATGCTTTATATATCATCCTAACTAATCTTATTATTGTATCAGGAAATGCAATTGCTTCCATTGCCCTACTCATAAAATCCCAGCTTACTCTGTCAAATGTGTTGTCTGCATCAAGTCTCACCAACAACAACAGGAGTATTTTCTTACATTCTGCTACCCTCTGGATTATCATTGTTCTATTAATATTGTCAAATATTAGCCTCCCCTCAACAACACCACATTGATCCATATCTATCCATCTGGGCAACACATTTGCCATTCATTTAGCTTTTATAGACATGAATACTTGATATTCATGGTTTAAAATTGAAAGGAGTCTGTATGAAGCTGGATCTGATGGGTCTTTACCAACTTAAGTTATTATGGCAACAACAAGACATTGGTGCTTCTCCTACTTTCAAAATACTGTTAAACAAAACTTTTTAGATATTTATCACCTTTTTTCCTTCCTAGTTTCCACACTTCCATAGGAATACCATCTACCCCTGGAGAATTTGCTGTAGAGTGATTGGGCTTCATTATTTTTATCTCATTTCCTCCCATCTTAACTGTTAATTGTTGAGTCTCATCTACCTCTAACCTTGGGATACTTAATTCTTCCATAAATATTTCCATTTTCCTCTTTTTTGATTTCCATGTTATTCTGCTTTATGTAAGTTTCATAACAGCTCTGAAATATTTCTAATACCTTCATAGGATCTCTTGTTATTTTTCTTCTTATAGGCTCCATAAGTTTGGCAACAACCCTTTGTACTTTCAGTTAACTAAGTCATTATGCTAAAAAGTTTATTGCTCTGGAATTATTTTCAACAACATTTGTTTAACAACAATCTTTCTAAACTCATGCATATTATCCAGATACTACTTTATTTTCTGTTAAGCACTCTGAAGTTGCAATTATTTTTGTTCTGTTTGATTCCCCATATTCTGCAAGGCATTAGATGCACTCAACAGCATTTATGGTGCTTAACAAATGTTTGTTAAGCATATCTAAGTGCTGATTGGGTCTTGTGATATGTACAAACACCAGACAGTGCCAAATCAGCAAAGAACAAATACAGAAGGTATAACAGTTTTTTAAAGCTGTTAATTCTTCACTCTCCACAGTTATAAAGAAAAATATTAGGAATTAGAGCAATATTTAAAAAGTTGTCTGTAATTTTGATACTTTGTTCACCCATAATTTTGGATTTGTCCAAAATTCTTAAGCAAGGATGTTTAGATGGATGCTGGCACCACTTACACAGTGTTATTAAACATTTTGTTATTGTTCAAAGTCAGTAAAATACTTCACTCTCCCATTATTCACTTTCTTTTTTTTTTCTGTAACTGGTAGTATATGGAGCAGATAAAGATCCATTCACTACAATTATAATCAAGTCTCTGATTATAACCTATTGTTATGCATTTCCAACAGGGATTCCATCATTCCCCTCTTGAGTTTCACTATCAAGAGGAACCTGTCGATACCCCTGACTCAAACACACAATAGCTGGTTACAATCAAAGACCCAGTCATAATCTTATGTGTTGTTTATTGTTGCCATATTAAGGAACTTAATTATGTCCTCCTGTTTGTTTCAGTAAAATAGCTTTGCTTTGGCTGCAGTACATGACTCAAGTTCATCAGTTCTCAAACAGAATTAGGATAGTTAACCTACTAAATAATGTCAAATTAACACAAGTTATGTGGACATTCATCGATACTTTTGATAGTGACATTACCCAGCTATGATACTGCCATTTGTTTATCATATAAACACACACACACATACCTCCATTTCTCATGAATGTTCTGTAATGAGTTTCTAATTTGTCGGTATCACTGGGAATTCAATAGCAAAAGTCCTATTGTTCATGAGTTAGCTTATAAATGATGTTTTTGGGCTGAAATATATATTCATTCTTGATGCAGCATAGTTGAAGACTGAGGTGATTTTAGGAAATGTAGTGTTTAAGTCTGTGCATGCATTTGTTTGAGTTTGTATGTGTGTGCGTGTGCATGTGTGTGAGTGTGTGCGTGTGTGCGTGTGTGCGTGTGTGTGTGTGTGTGTGTGTGTGTGTGTGTGTGTGTGTGTGTGTGTGTGTGTGTGCGTGTGCACCCTCAGGTGCATGTATATGCTTTTGTTTTTGACTTTGTGTGAGTACATATGTCTCCAACTGTGTTTAGTACTTTAAACTCACTACAGTAGGGGTATGTCCCTTCTTCTGCAATTCTGCAATACAGGACACTCATAATTAATTATATTCACCTGAGTATGTAGGGCTGAAGCTTGATGTACATGAATATTTGTGTTCTGCCCTGACACAAAACAATACATATCTTTTGAAATTCAGGGAAAATGGTCTAATTTTCTGCAAGGCCACCATTGTTTTTAGCAATCCATAGTGTTCACTTTTGGCTATTTGAGTCCTATTAACTGTAAGCAGTTTGACATTTTTCTCCGTCCAGATGCATCTGATATAAACAACATGACAATGTAAGGAAATGCATTTATGGAATGGTTTAGGATCTGTTCTCCCACTCCAAAACAGGCAATCCTAGTGTAAAACAGCTTAATATTCAGTGCAGGACTACTGTGATTTGGGTTTCTATAAATAATACTAGAAGAATGTCTTACTGATAATAAATAAAGAATAATAAAACCACCAGCTCTTAATTGTATGCCCTTCTTTGCCCCTCTGTCTCTTTTTTTCTCAATCTCTTTCTCTCTTTCGCATTCTTTTTCTGTTTCTTTTGCATTATTTGCACATCTTCCCCTTTCTGCTTCCCTTCATCTGCAAAACTGGCTTCACAATATGGATTGAAATTTACTGCGATTGAAATTGCGTTTCTAACATTATTCTTTTGACAAGACACTCAAGGAAAATCACACTTTAATTTCATTTCTGATTTTGTGACACTCATAAACACACTTATTAAAAAAACAAAGCAAAACCAAAACATTCACTATGTTCCTTTATTGAATAAAAGTGGCTATATTTTATGGTTAGTCATTTTAACTGTTCATTGTTGCAATTTTTTTCTTCTTCTTTCATAAGTGATGTCAATCATCTAACAGCAAAACTTAAACCATTCTATATTTCTGACAATGCAATTGTCATTTAATGCTTTGGGACATTATATAGCATGTCAAGTCTAACAAAGTACAAATTTTTTGCTCATATTTTTATAGACTGGGAGATGTTTGAGTATACAGAGTACAGAAGTAGGACAGTAGTGCTTCCTAGAGCAGCATCTGCAGTGTGAGTTCACTGATGCATAAATGCACTGACTGCTGGAAAGATTAAAGAGCTAATCATAAATATTACTGGAGACGTGTACCAGCAATTTTCCTTAAATGGCTTAGGCTGGCTGTCATTCAGAGATAGAAGATATTAAATGTATTCATATTTTGTACAGGCATCTTGGGTTAACTGGACCCAATATACATTACCACCTCTTTGCAGATTTTAAATATTTAGTTCAGTCAAAGAGTAACAGGAAACCTTCTAAATTCCACACATAGATGCCAGATTCCCATTATTACACAGAACAGGTTTATCACTGACAACTTGTATGCATTATGGGTTTTCAAAAAAAAATGCAATTGCAAAAGCTTTGAAATATCAATGCAAAAATGTATTTCTGCAGTTTTCATAAATTAATCATGCTGGCAGAATGAACTTTGCTTTATTAATGATGTTAGTTTATACAAGCAGCTGCAAATGAGATTTAACTTAGCTTGTCATCTTTGCTACACTCTAGATATATTGAAACTATGTAACTTGTAGCCAATTTTTGCTATACTCCTTTGATCTACAGTATTGAGCTAGCACTGTTATGGACCCATTCAGCAATGCTTCTCTGCTAAGATAGCTCTCTCAATATACACTCAGAGGTTAATTCTATTATACTTGCAGTAACGCAAAAGCATTTCCACACATTTTTATTGTATCAGTTTCAGAAATCAAAGTTTGCCATAATTCTCCACCAGATATAAGTAACATAGGTTTATAGGTTCCTAGGTTGGTACTAGGCTATCGGCCGTAGGGCCTATACAAGCCTAGCCATAACAATTCCCTGGCTATTTCTTCCCACACTATTTAATTCCCTGGTCCCCTGTCTAGCAGGGTGACTGACGTGATCCCGGGGTGAATTTCCTTTCTCCCATCCGATCGTCATGGTTCCTTTTCAAGAGGGCCAGAGAGGCGCTCTGCGTGACATGTATGGGCAGCCTATTCCAGAGTCTGGTGAGTCTCTGGGTCAAGAACCTATCCCTCCAGCATGTTTTGTTTATTGTGATGACAAGGTTTAGATCCCTGGAGCGTGTGGCTCTGAGGGATTAGGATTTCTTTAAATGTAGCATGTCCAACAGCTCTGGGCTTGACATGGCCTTGTAATATAAGCAGAGATTGCCTCTGAGTAGATGATATACGACAGAGTATAGCTGGGGTTTTTAAGGCGGTCAGCTTAGGGCATCTGCTTTAGGTCTGTGATTCTTTTAGTAAGGTATTTCTGCAGCCTTTCCAGTTGTTGCAGATGTCTTGAGAGGTACATACAAAATGGGGCATTGTATTCTATAATGGAATTAATGAGGGATGAGAACAGTGGGACAATGACCTCCTTTTTCCTGGATGAAAAGCCCTTAGTGATGAGGTGTGCCACATAGAAGGATTTCCTGACTGTTGTGGCGATGTGGTTATTGAAGGTAAGACCACTGTCCACTTGTGTCCCTAAGTCTCTTATCACACTTTCGGTGTTTAGTGCACTGCCACCTATGTGGTAATTCACGGGTACATGTTTTTTCCCAAAGGGGATAACTGTACATTTCTTGGCATTGGGCTTAAGCCCATGGCTCTGGCACCATGCATCTGTTTCTGTAAGGCCCTTTTTTAGAGTATCCACATAATTTGGGGATTCAATAATGGCTCCCAGTTTGCAGTCATCTGCGAACTTTGTTAGCCAGAGTCCCTTAGTGTTGGCCTGTATGTCAGAGAAGTAGATGCCAAACAAGAGCGATCCCAGGACTGAACCATGAGGTACTCCACTTGTCACTTGTCTGGAGCTGGATTTGGAGTCGGCTACTTTTACAATGTGGGTTCTGTCAGTAAGCCAGTTGGCAACCCACCAAGTGATGTAGGGATTAATGCCCAGCTTAGTAATTCTATCTATGATTCGAGAATGGGGGATGGTGTCAAAGGCCTTGGTGAGGTCAAGATAGGCTGTGTGGACTGTCTTACCCTCATCCACAGCTCTGGAGACTGATTTAAAGAAGTTAATCAGGTTCAGGAGAAAAGATCGGCCCTTTACAAACCCAAACTGGGTGGGGTCCAGTGTTTGAAGGTTGCCAATGTCTTTGTTTATAAGTTCCATGATAATACATTCCACTGCCTTGCAGATCAGGCTCATCAGACTGATGGGGCAGTAGTTCCTGGGATCCAAGGTGGATCCCCCCTTGTGGAGTGGGATAACTGTAGCTGTGCGCCACTCAGTGGGTATGAAGTCTGAGGTGAGGCTATGATTAAACATGACACTTAGGTGAAGTGCCAGTTCATTTTGTAGTTCATGTAATACACAGCCCGGAATGTCATCTGGTCCCATGGATGTTGTATTCTTAGCTTTGGGGAGTGCATTTTTTACATGTGTGGCCGTTATTACCAGAATTCGGCAATCTTCCGGTATTGAGATGGGTCGTTTAGGGGGTGAGATGGGGGTGAAGTTGACACTGAATTGATCTGCCAGGATATTGGCAATATCCTTGGGATCAGTATATTTAATGCCATTCTGTTGTAGCTCAGAGCAGATCTGAGCATTGCCATTTAGATTCTTGACATAGTTATATTATTCCTTGTGGTTGTCTTTGGAATCTTTGGCAATTTTATTTTCATAACTAGCTTTGGAGGATTTTATAAGGGATCTCAGCTTCTTACTAACGCTGGTAAGGGAGTTTTTTGCATCCTGGGATTTTCCTCTTTTATGCAACAGTTTCTTTTTTTTGTTGTAAAGTTTGTTTATGGCAGAGGACCACCAGATTGGTTTCCTTTTTTTGGAGGAGAGTATCTTGGTTCTATTGGGGATGGCAGGATTCATGCATGAGTGGATGTGCTCGTATAGTGCCTTAGTGTAGGATTCAGCAGTTGAACTTTCAGTTCCCGTCTGCATGGGTGTCATGAAGTTTGTCACTTCTGACTTGGGTAGCATAAAGCTGGCTTTGTAGAAGTTTTTATGGAGGTTTCCTAACTCTGCGGTGGGGGTGGGATGTGGATGTTAAGGGTGATTAGCGTATGGTCAGACCTGACCAACGAGGGGGTGACCATAGGTGTGGAGCATCGATTTCCCATATTTTTAATGACCAGGTCTAGGATATTGGCACCCCTGGTGGGACTTTGGATTAGTTGATCCAGCGCATTGGAATTTATAATTCCAAGAACCGTTGGGCAAAGGTGTTGGTACACGAGTAGTTTGCCCAGCTAATGGCAGGGTAGTTGAAATTATCCAGTTTTGGGGTGTTTGGTTGTATCTTAATATTTTCCAGTATGTTTAGAAAGGTGTAGTGAGAATCTTGGGGCATGGTGGGGGATCTGTAGCAAGCTACAATTTGGATTGCAGTCTTACCTAGTGTTAGTTGCAGCTGGAGAATTTCAGATGCATTGTGTTGGGCAACTAGCCTGGTGGTTTGAATATCCTTGGTGAATATGGACACTCCTCCACCTTTAGTGCTTTGGTCCTGGTTTGGTGGCCGAAAAGTGTGGTAAGAGTTGTAGCCTGGTATTGCAGGGGTGCTCTATGGAGCCTTGAACCAGGTCTCAGTTACTGCACAGATATCGATGTTCTCCATTTTTAGGAGTGCCTCGAGAGAGTGCATTTTGTGGTTTAGACTTCTAGCATTGAGGAACATTACCTTCAGAATTTGCATGCTTGTACCTGTTACAGTGGTGGTTTTGTCCTTTGAACTTTGCCTAAAAAGGCACTATAGGAGTGGCAAGAGCCTTAGCCAGTAACCTGAATCCCAGGGGTGACAGATGCAGACCATCTCTGGCAAAGTACCGTGCTCTGTCGATCATGTCATCCCAGGCAGACAGATACTGGATCCCCTTTGAATGAGACCAGAATATTAGCCAATTGTTGAAGTCAATCATTTTGTCTTTATATTGTGGTATCAGTCTGGGCAAAGGCAGGATGCTACTTAGGGCTAGGGTCATACCTGCCTGGGCCACATGATCCAAGAGCTCTTCCATGTCTGTTTTCATGTAGTCCAGGGGGTACATCTCAAATCCTTCATTCCAACATGGACAATGACAGAGTCATATTTGTACTTGTTGTGGAGTGACTTGAGTGCATGCATTATGTGGCGGATCCTGGCACCCAACAAGCAGCTGACTGTAATTTTCTCCTTGTTCAGCCTGGTGAGTGGGACATCAGTGTGCCTGACTATAGAGTCACCTATGACTAAAGTGTTATGCTGTCTTGCCTTAGGGGCTGTTGTTAGAAGCATCCAGTCTACTGAGTATATTTTAGCCTGCATAGCGTCTAGTATGAAGACAAGTACTTTAGTGTCCTAGTTTGTAAGCAATAGCCTTATACCCTGTAAACCCTCCTCCACAAGCATTCTGCTGGTCAGCTTTTTCTCCCTCCTTCCTAATAGACACTGACATTTACTCATACTAATCAAACTATTTCTTTCTCTTATTTTTTTCTTCTCTTCTTCTAGACTTGTTACTCCCATTATTTATATACTCATGCATTTAGTGGAACTGCATGCCTTCAAGGAAGTCTTCCTTGATCTTGCACCTTACTTTCTTATTTCATCTTGCCTGAGACAGTTTCTAAACCAATTGCAGCTCTGAGCTAGTATTTGTGCACAGTCAACATTGATTCAGTGCACTCATCTGTCACTTTAGTGTGTTTTTATTTCTTATAGAAGTGTCCCTGCGAGCAAATAGATATGTATGTATATAACAACCATTAGTCAGGTCAAGGTGATATTGATCTAACTCTCCTATTAAAACTGTGTCGAAGATCAACAAAACCAAGACATTTATCTACTAGCACAGAGGCCTTTTAAACTGCATTTTAATTTACTTATCCCTCAGCAGA
This sequence comes from Protopterus annectens, assembly GCF_019279795.1. Lineage (NCBI taxonomy): Eukaryota > Metazoa > Chordata > Ceratodontiformes > Protopteridae > Protopterus > Protopterus annectens. Next base: position 1,223,856,453 of record NC_056746.1, on the reverse strand, counting down.
TCTGTGGCTGTTTATGTTAAATCACTGATTGTTTTCTCTGTCTCTTGACAAGTTTTCAACCCACTTCATTCACCCCTGCTAATACTCAGGCTCACTATGCTGCCTTACCCTACCCCAAATCTCACCCACTCCCTCTTACTCTACATTTATATTTCCATAGCACTACCCACATATTCTTCTTACCAATACCATCAGTTCCCTCCAGTAGGAAAACTATCAGTACAATTACTCCCAAATTAATCACAAATTCTCTTAATCCTTGCCCCCTATAACTTTCAAATTACATTTCTACAGCCGACCATCTACCCTCCTCACATGCTTATCCTAATTTACAACAAAGATAAAACCCAAGTTAAATAAGATGCCCTTAAGCCAGATTATTTAACTATTTTTCCTTACTCTACTAGCCTTTACCACCAATTATCAAATCCATATCCTTCATATACTTAGGACTTCAACCAATCCACATAAAGACTATTAACATCTACTCATCATGTCTTTTTCCATTGCACCTTACCTCTACAAATAAACCACATCTGATCTATTTCTCTACAAAATATGTTAAAACTAAGCATTCAAATTTACGATCAAATATCAAACCAAGACTAAAATATTACTGGCCACACTCTCCCCTCTGTAAAATATCAATTCAAAAAGTTAGCAGAGATATTCACCCCAACCCTGGTCCACTGATCATAAAACCATCACTTTCAAACCCAAAATAAACCAGTCACCTAATACATGTTAGCACAAAACAGAACCCAAACTCACCTTACTAAATATGAACCTAAGAAGTATGTGCAATAAAATCCATAGCATGCATGCTTATCTTGTCATATACACTCCTGGTGTAGTCATGGCTACTGAAACCTGGTTACAAAAGAAATAAAGGATAATGAGAGCACCCCCCCCCAGGATAAAATATACTCAGACATGACAGACAAAACAAGTGTACAGGTGGTGTAACAATCATCTATAAAAATTCCCTGACCATCACCTTCCTTCCTTCCACAGGAAATACCAAAATTCAGCAATGCTGAACTGTTAATAACACTCCTAAAAATCAACAATAGGAAAACTATATATTTAACAGCAATTTATATACCACCAGGGAATAACACTGATACTGCTGAAAGCATCCTGTATTGGAAAGCCCAAAAAAGTATTCACAAAACTATAATATAGACTGGCAACTCATAAATTCTACTACCCCCAATGAATCCATAAAGTTGTACAACTTCAGACAATTAATAACCACACCTACTAAAATCCATAAAACCTCAGGGAAACACTCAACCTTAGATTTGATTGCTACAAACAAACCAGACAAACTGACAAAAGTAGGCTGCCTCTCAGATGGTATAAGTGACCACATACCAGCATATGCTATTAGAACTCACCATAACCTAAATAAACATGTTATCTATAATCAAATGTGAAAGGCAACCAATTTCAGCAAAGGTATTTTCAAAGAAACACTAAAAAATATAACTGGAATATACATAGAACAATGCCACTAGATAATTTTCTAGAACACTTTAATAATATATTCTTACAGACCTGAAGTAATATAGCACCAGTATGTAATAAAAGAGTAAAGTCCAACCCTGCATCATGGCTGACAAATGAAATAAAAAAAAATAATGATAAAAAGGGATAAAGCGTGGAAATACTGGTAGAAAAATAGTACTTAAAATGCCCTACAGCAATTTAAACATCTTAGAAACCTTGCAAAACTCCATGTCAAACAGGATTAGCAGACATACTACACCAACCTACAAGATAAATGTATAAGCAATCCAAAATGTTTTTAGACATCATAAAAAAAAACTTAACCCTGGCAAGACCACTAGTCCCTCCCCAAAAACAGATGATATGACAGACTGTATCTACACACAGTTTAATTTCTACTTTATGCAATCCATATTATCTCACCTAGACACTAACATATCTATCCCCTGTACCTACCTCACTTGTAAGGAAGTCGCTCCTTAGACTAAAAACTACTTCTGTAGCTGTAGACCAACTACCATCAAACTACCTAAAAATAGCTACAGAAGTCATAGCCTTCCCTGTATCCATTCTAATTAATAGGTCCATAGCTGAAAGCTATGCCCCATTTTTGTGGAAAGAATCCTACATCATACCACTGCTCAAAGGTGGCACATCTACACAGTTTAATAACTACAGACTGATAGCAATGGTTGACCCTTCTCCATAATATTAGAGAAATGCATCCATATGCAACTGATTCAATATCTAACTTCGAATAATCTGCTTTCAGAGACACAACGTGGCTTTAAGTCCCAGCACAGCACCACTACCGCTCTACTATATTTTACCAGTATAATAAACAAAGATAGAAATGATGGCCTGTTTGTGTCCACCATGTTCTTAGACTTCTCAAATGCATTTGATATTGTCTCGCACCAGCAACTGCTCATTTGACTCTCCTCAATAAGACTTTCACAATAGTCCTTTTTGTAGTTCCTTAGCTGCCTATCTGGAAGATAACAAGCCATTAAATTGCAACAAATCTACTCATCCTATTTAATATATTTATTAATGACTTCCACACCTCCATTCACCATGCTAGTTTAGTTCAGAATGCAGATGACTCAACATTAATATCACCCAAAAATCTTTATCTTCTGTAGAAACCTGGCTCAAAGAATCAAACCTCTTACTGAACCCCAAGAAAACGACATTGATGGTTTTCAGCTCAAAAAGTTGCCAAAAATCAAAGCAATCTTTTACCATAAATTCTAATATTGTCATTGAAACTGTAACACACAGTAAACTTCTAGGTGTTATAATAGATGATGATCTCAGATATGATGACCATATACTGTACACCATTAAATCTACACACAAGAAACTAGGCTGCCTTTGTAGGATCAATGGATTCCTTAAAGGTACTGCAAGAAAAACTCTAGGCACCACCTTCTTATTGCTGACTCTCTTATACACGACTCATATTCTAACAAACTAAAACAATACTCAAAGAAAGAGACTTGCACCTTGCTACAATAAAATAACTAAATTTGTCACCAGTGTCCCTCATAGGACTTATTATTAACTTAAAGCAATTAAACTGGCTTGATCTGCACAGCTGTCTAACATATTCACTACTGACAACACACAAACTTATCATCATCCAGAAAAATGTCCTGCACTACAAAAATATTACTACCCTACTGTTCAGCAAGGGACCTTAATTCTAGTAACAATTCCTATTACTTACAAATAAGTTAATAATGTTGCAGGAGACTCGCTCATCTCCCAGTGCATTGCTAAACTCTTTAATGGTATCCCAATGCAAATATATCTCTCTGACAAACTCAGTAGTTTTAAACCACTGCTTAAACAACATCTTAACCATTCTTGGTCCTGTACATGCTTATCATAGTGTTAAAATGTTTCACTGCACAATACTATCTAAATATTCTCCTTAAACATAATATTTTCAAACTCTTACTGAAATGACAATATTTTTTTTATATATAACTGCTGTTTAAGTTGCATGTCTATTTTCTCTTTAGTAACTTCCACCTCTGTAAAATCTTAGAATGTATATGTATAAATACCTGTCAACCTGGAAACATCAAAAATCTGGGCAAAGGCTCAAGAAAAGTAGGTACAACATGCTGATTTCTGAAGGTTGATTAACATAAAATTTGAATACATAATTATATAACCTCACCCACTTCAATGGAATTGTGGGATACCGACATTTAAATGCAAATTGAAGAACAGGCAAAATATTAAACCAGAATCAATACATGAAAAGTTGAAAGCAGAAATTTAACATTTGCAGGACATTCTGTATAATTACTGCCATGTTTTGTCAAGGTCTTTGGTGCCTGATTTATGCAGACGGGAATAATGAACTACATAAGTTTAGTTGCAATCTTGGTTTTAGAGTTCCAGTCCTGTGAACCTAATTATCTACAAATGACTGTTACATTACATATTAAATCTTGTGCACACAGCGTGACAGATAAAATGTTTATTTTACATGGAGGAATGTAACCCATCACTTCCATTGCTTGAAATGTTGAACAGGGAATTCACCATGGTTTCCTTAAAGCACTTTTAAAATTCTGTAGACTAATCATACAGCCAGGTTACTATGCCTTTGGCAAGCTGTTTTATACATTAAATTATTTTCTCTAGACAAATAGTAATTTTAAGGCTAGAAATCCATCCCATCTACTTGTGGTAGCTCAATATTATGTAAAGAGGCTTTAATGACGTCATCCCGTGATTTTTGCCCCTTGCTTCTTAAAAGTTTTTCATTGAAATATTTGACACAATTATTAATCTAGTATGTATTGTATTGGGACACCCTTAATTTGTCTGTAATATTAGCTAAGAAAATCTCCCATTTCCTCTCTGCCAGCCAATGAGCTAGCAGCTTGTGTAATGTAATACTCTTCAATGACTGAAATCACTTCCATCTCTCCCACTTTGTGCTAACATGATTAAAATGCAGGGCCTTACATTCCTTCCTACATGATTGAGTTTGACTACTGGCCCATTCCTGTCCCTTGTGGTTCTTTATATTCTACCTCCAATCTGGTGCTTTGTGCCTCCAACTGGCAACATTTTTCTTCATCTTTTGATCCTTGCCTGCTCCAGGAACTTCACCCAGTCTGTAATGCAAAGTTTAAATTCTTCCCAAATCCAGAGTCTCTCTCTAGATCCTTATTCAACTGCAAAGCAGTATTCTTCTATGGCACACTTTTTGGAAGCCTTGTTTTGTTAGGAATACTAAAAAAGAATATCCAACCTCCAATGTAATGACATCCATGTTCATACTATCTGTAAGTAACTACTGTCTGCCAAGAAAGAGGTACCATGGTCCACAGTCAATACCTCAGTGAGCTTTTACAAACTCACTAGGATGTAAACTAGCCTACTCACTCTATCCCATTCATGTTCCTGAAAAGTGTAATCCTTCCCTCTAGGGTGAACAGCTCCCCAGGTATGTACCAGTTTCTTTCATGCAAAGCTTAGCATCATTTTCTGCATTCTGTGCTGACTTTGGGACAACTTGTGCAGTCTGGAGTCCAAAGTCATTTTAAAGTCTATCCCTATGAACAATGTAGCCTTCAGCCCACCCAAGTGTAACAGACAAGTTATGAACTTTCATAGAAACTGAGGGTCATCCTTGAGCAATAGAAGTACCCCAGGATAATAGTGCCTCCAGCAATTCTCACTTTGTCAATATTTACATCCCGTCTAAGCCTTGGATATAAAACTCCAGTGACTAGTTAAGTCATTGATGAACATACATTGACACTCCCTTTCAGCACTGTGGTAAGGCAGTGTGCAATATCGCAGCTTTTCCACTTCTTATGGAACACTTTACAATATTTCCTCTTAAGTTTAGTTTCTTAAATGAAGACTATATCAGCCCTGACTTTCTCCATCATATCCACACATTTTGTACCTTAAGTTCCATAAAGCATTTAACTGCTTGCAGAAGAATATGTGACATGTTGGGATCAGAACACCTATCCAAGAGTAGAGCTATGACTGTAATATCATCACAAGTCATCAATTTTCAAGCCAATATTGCCCCTTCTCCCAAGTAATATCAGGCTACAGTGCTTGATACAGAAATCCTATTATCGTGGCACATACAGCTACAACTGTGAATCTCACACAAGGCAAGTCTTCTCCCTTGGCAGCAGGGACCACCGCTCTGACTTTGAGCTATGAACTGCTTCTAACTAAAAAGTCCTCTCCAGTATCCCAACTGAAAATCAGTTCAGAGTATCAACCTTAACTCCCCCTTTCTGACCTTATTTCCACTCTCATAAATAGCCTTGCCTACCATGGTTAAGACTGAAAGATAGCACTGCAAAGGACACTGAACAAGAGACAATACTAAAATAGTGACACAGCTCTGTGCCTAGCAAATCTTATCAGCTAACTTGAAAAAAAACACAGTATTAAAGTAGGAAAAATGGTTATGTAACCAGTTTAGAAAATGAAAAATGGGGGATTCTTTATAGACGAATATGACAAGTAGTACTCATCAAAAGATGGCATCATAAAACAACATCTATATGCTTCTCACATTATTAAAGCATTAACTAACACACTTATCTATATATGCTCATACTTGTAGAACTCTTGATGTGACGTTGACTCAGTGGGTCATTGCATTGATGCAATGCCCTCTTTCGTTGGCTGCCACAAGTCATGGGTGGACCTGTGGCCATAATTTCCCATAAACAACTTTTTTTTTCAAAGCTCTCTGACAAACAGTCAGGGGTCAGGCATGGTCTCACGATGCTGACATCATCACACATGCCCCTGGACATTGATGACATTGCTGGATATGCTGGCAATTTACAGTGATGTCAGCATTAACAAAAACTGTAAATAAATAAAAAAAAATTGTGATTTGAAGGAACCACTCGGGTATTCGTGACACCCCATTACTTTAGCCTCAAAACTGGGAAATTTTGAGGAATTTGGTATGACTAAGAGATATGCATGTATAAATGTAACTACTATTTGTGTATTAGTATAAATAGAAAGGTAACTACTCTGTGTTTGACTGGAACTTAGTATAATGAAATGTAACCAAATGGAGCTTTTCTCCCTGGGCCTCTGCTGAAAATGGGTATTACCCAGTTGGACTTTCTCTGTAAACAAAGACAAATAAATATAGATAGACTGATAGATAGATAGCTAGATAGATAGACAGATAGATAGATAGATAGATAGATAGATAGATAGATAGATAGATAGATAGATAGATAGATAGATAGATAGATAGATAGAATAATTTGGAGAATTATTAGCTCGATAAAAACACACATTTAACTTCATTCACTATTTTAACTTAATGCTTCTTTCCTGTCAGGCCCATTTTTACCAATGCAGGGAAAACAATACTCCTTTAATAAATCTCAATAGTTTATCAAGAATGCATGTACACTGCAAATTAACAAGTAAGAAAATAAGGTTTACTAAATCATTTAGGAGCATATAACATCATCATGTTTCATTTCTATATCTTAGTATATTCTCAGAACTTCTTATTTTAAATCCAACACATTCCCCACTTTCAAACAATATCTGTAATTTCATTTCAGTCTCCTCAGGACAATCTGAGTCTCTAAAATGAAAGCAGAGTCATTACTGATTAACAGTTTCTTGCGTAAGTGTAAGACTTTTCAGTTGTCTCAACTTTTTCTGTATGATTCCATCACAGTCCCACACAGACCCTCAGGTCTTCCTCGCAGCCTCTATCTGTCTCTCTCTTTCTCTCTCTATCTCTCTTTCTGCTTCTACTCCTCCCTTTATACAATAAGGGGAGAATGGGTTCCATCATTCAAGAAATTTGTGTGTGGAATTCCCCTCCCACAATGCCCAAACACCTTAGCTCTGCATACCATAACAAGGCTGCAATAGAGCAATATAAATTTACTTTCTCTGTGTCCTGCCTACTAAAACTATTATTCTCAGCAACTCCACCCTTGACAGTCATCTGAAAATACACTACCCTTTTGTGTTTTTTTCTTAGGTTCATGTGTAAGTACCAGGCCAGCTGCCTTTGTGGGCAATTTTTAAGCCTATCCAATTTCCCTTTTGGTGCTCAAATTATCCTACCTCATCTGATGAAAGATTGCCTTATTCATACCAAACTCAATAATCATACATTGCTCCTATTAAGAAAAACTAGGATCATACTATGGATAATTTGGGATGAAGCACTTAGGAGCTGCCTCTGTCCATCAGTAGTATGGGGCAGACTCAGAGTAAATTTTCTATTACCCTGTGAGATCTCCATTTCCCAGCAAAACATTTTGTTATGTTACAGAAGAGATTTATGTTTTTAGACTGAGTGTTTCTGAAAGCATTTGATATGTAGTAGATGCATCAGTATTGGATCGGGGAATGCCTTATTTCTTATATACCATACACAGGTCACCTCTTAGTATAGTGACAGAGCTTTGATTCAGTCTATGTAGGGCACATTGTTTAGGCCTTTTATACTTTTAGTAAGGTACCATCGTGCACATTCCAGTTATTGCATGTGTCTGGGCAGATATGTGAAAAGGGGGCATTATACTCAATGACTGGACTAATGAGGGCTAAGTAAAGGGGGGCAGTTGCATTTCTAGATCTAAAAACAATCATGTATGCCTTATATCTTATATGCCAGACACAGGTCACCTCTTAGTATAGTGACAGGGCTTTGAGTCAGTCCAGATAGGACACATTGTTTAGGCCTTTTATACTTTTAGTAAGGTACCTCTGTGGACATTCAAGTTATTGCATGTGTCTGGGCAGATATGTGAAAAGGGGGCAGTATACTCAATGACTGGACTAATGAGGGCTAAGTAAAGGGGGACAGTTGCATTTCTAGATCTAAAAACAATCACTTTTTATAAGCTGTAGAATATGGAAGGGCTTTCTTACTGCAGTAGACACGTTGGTCAAAAGTTTGGACACAATCCATCCACATAAGTTCATGATTCACGAACAAGTGGGTCAACTCTTAAGGACATATTGTTAATGTAGTAGTTTCCTCGGCTAGTAGATTTCCCAAAGTATATGATAATGCATTTTTTTGGCTATTAGTTTCAGTCCATGATTTTGGCACCAGTTATTTGTTTAGGACAAACCTTCCTACAGGATGGCTAAGTCATTTGGATTCAATAACTGCTTCTAGCTTTCAGTCATCTGCAAACATATTCACTTAGAGCCCTTTGGTATTGGCTTTTATTTCAGAGATATAGATGCCAAATAGGTGAGGTCAGGGCACTGGACCCTGGGGGACTCTACTGGTAACTTGTCTGTGGAGGTAGCTTCCCATATTTTGATCTGCTGCATCCTATCTGTGAGCCAGTCGGCAATCCAGTTGGGGTTGTAAGTGTTTATTCATAGTTTATTTAGCTTTTCTATTATGCCTGAATGGGAGATTGTGTCAAAAGGTTTGCCCATGTCAAGGTATGCAGTGTGTACCATTTTACATTCATCCATTGCTTTGGTGATCTTTTCAAAAAGTCCACCAGGTTGAGTAAGCATAAAGCTGAAAGAGGTCCATTGTTTAGAAGTTCCTTATGTCCTTATTGACTTGTTCCATGATAAGTCTTTCCATGGTTTTGCATATGAGGCTGGTCAGACTCATATCTGTATTATATATATATATATATATATATATATATATATATATATATATATATATATATATATATATATATGAGAGAAACAACATAAGATCACCAATAAAAAGACTGACAGTGAAAAAGACTTAAAACAAAAAAAAAAATACTAGGGAGGGATGTATGCCCCTTCACCCCTGCTGCAAACGCAGAGATGGTATGCATTATTAGCAGGAGGTGTAAGGAATGTAACCCCCCAGATCTACTATATTATATCGCATTACCAGAAGATCAAATGTCAAAACATTGAGACCAAAATAACGAAAAATCAAATTATTGAAAGATCAGAAGATCGTAGTCTAGAATATCGAACTGCAATTAAAAACAAATAGGGTAAGGGATCACATCAGTCGCCCTGCTAGACAGGGGTCCAGGAAAGTAAATAATGTGGGAAGAAATAGCCAGGGAATTGTTATGGCTAGGCTTGTATAGGCCCTAGGGCTGATAGCCTAGTACCAACCTATGAACCTCCCAACCTATGAACCTATTGTTACTCTGTCACTTTATGGCTTTGTAGTAAGCTTGTTGAAAAAAATGGTGGAGGGGATGCTGCATGGTTTTGTTGTCTTTGGAAAAGTATGGGTATGTCTATGTGTAAAATGAAAAATAAGTTGTTTGAATTAAGCTGTATTTGTTAATTTAGAATGGAGCTTTAAAGTTAAAGTTTTCTGGTTTTCTCAGTAGAAACACAGTGGTTAGTATAGTGGTGTAGGTGTTATTGTATGTGTAGGTAATGGTTAATAGTTAAAAACAGTTATTGGTTATAATAATACCCGGGTGTTGTTGAAGTGGTTAGGTGCAGTCTGTATTGTGCTATATTACATAGGGCTGAAATGTGAAGAGACAGTTGTTTATTGATTGTTAGACTGTTTTCTTGTCTTCAAAGTAGTGCAATCTCAGAGTTAGTATATATATATATATATATATATATATATATATATATATATATTGCATGGGGTGGGGTGCAGGGTGGCATAGCTCCCCCCTCCCAAAAGTGAAGGAAGATAGAAATGTTATGTTTCAGTTGTATTCCTGGTTTTGATGTTTTGGGAGTCATTTTAAACTTTTCATAATATGACATTTCATTATTATGGCCCTAATATTTTGAAGTTTGATCTTCTGAAAATGTGATGCAATAAAGTAGATCCAACCTCTCCAGCACATAAGAGGTGCAAGAAGGCTTGCCCCCACCCCCAGAGAAACTGAAAAATGTAACATTAACTAAGCATATAGAAAAAACTTGAAAAATCTGACAACATTGAAACACGTTTTTCAATATTTTTGAAGGCCTGCAACTCCTGCTAATTAGATATACCAAGTCTAAGTTCATTAAGCAGGAGGAGAAGGGCATAAACCCTTCCATAGTATAAGTTCAGTTTTGTCACTATTTTGCGTTTCAGTATTTTTCAGTGTCATCCATATTACTTTTCAGTCTTTTTACTGCTGATCTGTTCTTTTTACTGTTGATCATATGTTGTTTAGTTGTCTAATTGTTGTTTAGTTGTCTAATTTTAGGAATATGTACATAAATAAATAAATAAATATATATATATATATATATATATATATATATATATATATGGTTTACTATGGTAAGGTCAAAGTACTGCAGTTGAAGTCCGGAGGCCAAACGCCAACAATGTCGAACCGGGCGTTGTTGAAGTATGAATCTTGCTCCTATCTTGACCCATGTTAAAGCCCATTTTGAGGTCAAAGACGAGTCATATTTTGACAATGTTGGAATTTGACATTGTTGTTTTTGCATACATGGGTTGACAATCCCATCATTCGATGGGGTCCGGTTCGACCATACCATATATATATATATATAGAGAGAGAGAGAGAGAGAGAGAGAGAGAGAGATATGGGAGGTAGCCTTCTTACTTTTGGCCAAAATTCTCTTCTTTTTATTGGAAAGATTGTTGACATTATGGTTCCACCATGTTTTTTTTTTTTTTTTCTGGGGTGTTGCCCAGCACTTGTTTCTATAAAATACAGCTGCATCTGTGCATCTGTTTCCATGCTCATATAGTGTTGTGTTGTATGTGTCGATGTATTCAGCAAAGTTAACTGGGCTTGGTGGAGAGGTGGTGATTTATATCTTGCGGATATATAATTTGGTAGCAGGTAGTTTGCCTTAGAGAAATTTCTAAAAGGTACCTTGTGTGGAAGGGTTCGCTGGTTTCAATTTTATTTTGAAGGAAGTGGCCTTATGGTCATATGCAAGGGGATGGTAGAATATGTCCCCATGTTAGTAATGACAAGATGTAAGAAGTTTCCCCCCCGGTAGATACTCTGACTAATTTTTCCAGGGTGTTGGTCTTGACAAAGTCCAGGAATTTCTGTGCTTTTGCACTAGTGGTGGTGTAGGCTTTCCATTCTATAATTGGATAGTTAAGATTTCCTAAGGATATAAAATTGGATTTAATATTGAGTGATTCTATCACTTCTAGATAGGCATTGTGGCTTTCCTGGATCATAGAAGGAGTTGTATAGCTAATACATGATGATGGATCTTTTTGATGCTTCTCATGAAAAAGCTGTAGTGTATAATGCTGCTTTACCAGCCTTAATGTCAGTCTGTTCTGGATGAAGATTGAGACACTCCCACCACTACTCCCCTCCCATGCAGTAGCTGATCTAAATGTGTGAAAGGCATTCTAGCCCTGCACAGATGGAGTGCTCTGTGCCAATTTAAACAAAGTCTCAGACACTGCACAGATGTATACATCCACCAGGGTGAGGAAGGCTTGTAGGGCATGAAGTTGCTTGTATAGTCTTCTGGCACTGACCAGTAACACCTTCATATTTTGTTTGGCTTGATTTGTTATGCTAGCAGGTTGATCATGTTGGTATTGCTGAAAAAGGCACTACGGGGATGAATAATGTCTTTGTAAATAATTGAAACTCTAGAGGAGACAGATGCAGGTCATCCCTGTTGAAGCAGTGTGGTCTGTTTATCATATCCTTCAGGCTGACAAATATTGGACCTCCTTCAAATAACTACTTTACACTCTCACTGTAATACCAGTCTAACTCCATAAAAGCAGAATTTGTTTTGTAAACCTGTTAGAATTTTTCAAGTACATTTTAACCATATTAAACAAGTGGAAGTCTCTTCACAGTGTAGTGTATACATGGATATAGCAAAATACTTTGTCACCTGTCACTGAGGCTTGGATTCAGACTACATCTGTTCTGTTATAACCCAGGTTCACTTACAGCCAAGGAGCTGTATTAACTGGGCAAGAATAGGTGGGAGAGAAAATGGTCATCCATTCCAGAGGAAGGCTATGATAGACACCTATCATATGAGTTCCATATGGACAAAGGGTCGGAAGTACAACTTCTGCTACTGGGACTTTGGGTGAGCCGGTGAATCTGCTGAAGTGTACACTGAAAACTGAGCATGTGGAAATGCATGGAATTATATGTGGTCTGAAGTTACAGGGATTATAACATGCTTCTGTCCAATCAATAGAAGATGTTCACAGTATACAAAAGTATACAAATGTCTACCAATGATGGCCCTCAATTATACTACCCTTTCGTCCACCCTGTCTTTTGATGCTCAGGCTAGAAAGAAACAAATGGGCCAATGTGGAGATAGCAGTTTAATGGCCCTTCTGTGATGAAGTCAAAATGTTATGTTAAATATTTAATTCTGATCATTTTACATATTCATATCATATAGGAACTACTAATATAAAAACAACCAGAGAGTTAAAACATTTGGAGTGAAAGACAGTAAAACTAAAGGAAATGCACAACGGAAATAAATAAAACCGTTTATTTAATTTAAAAATATCATTACAGCTGAGGATAAATGTTTTTATCTACATACTTTTGTGCTAAACTGTGACATGTCACATGCAATTTCCTGTCTAGCACACACTAATTTCTTCATTGAGCTGACAAAACAGTGATCACATACAGCATGAATTAAAATTTTTACAAAAATATTGAATTTCATTGGTAAAAAATTGTTAAGGTGAGTATGGAAACAAAACCTCAGAAAGCCAACTCAGTGGAGAGTAAAATAGGAATGGAAACAAAACTTGATGCATAGGTACATACATTGATAAACATCTCAACTTTGATCATAGTGTGTCACTGGTGGTAAAAGAAATGCATAACTGCATACAACACTTATTGGTCCACTATATGGCCAATAATTAAGTACAATGTAATATTTTATTCATTTTTGATTAAATACTTTACCCGACAAGAGACATTGCAAAGTTCTCATTCCATAGGAATAAATGTGATGAAGGAATAAGAAATATCAACTGATATCAGTCTTATTTTTAGACTTTTAGGTAATTAGGAGGCCTGTGTTTAGTCCTTAATTTAGTGTTTTATCCACTATTGCAAAAACTGTTAGATAAAATCCAAGTTGCACACACAGGTCTAGCAGAAGATCAGGTAGTGTATTATTTAAAAGAAATATTCCCTTTGGAGTTTTTTTACTAGAAAGGCTCACCCAGACTCTGCTACACTTTGCTGTGTAGGAAAGGTTAGTTTGCTTTTTATTTGTTGCATTTTGTATTACTTTATTGCCTTTTTATATTTTGAATACTGTGATTTGTTTTCGTTACCTTGTGTTTTACTTGTATTCTGCTTTTAACTGCATATTAAAACTTCAAAATAGATCACAGCTCTGAATCTTGTGAGTCAGTCAGAAATTAGAACTGATCAATTAAAGACTCATAAATAACATAGAAGAGGTCACTTAAGGTTAATCATTTGTGAACTGAGGGGGTGGAGCTAGGAACTAAACCTTCTATTTAAGAGGTAAAATAAAACAGTTCAAAGCTTTACTAGAAAGGCTCACCCAGACTCTGCTACACTTTGCTGTGAAGGAAAGGTTAGTTTGCTTTTTATTTGTTATATTTTGTATTACTTTATTGACTTTTTATTTTTTTGAATACTGTGATTTGTTTTCTTTGCCTTGTGTTTTACTTGTATTCTGCCTTTAACTGCATATTAAAACTTCAAAAGAGACCATACCTCTGTCTCTTGTGAGTCAGTCAGAAACATTTTCCCTACCCTCGCACCCACTTACTGTTGTGTTCTTAAATACCACTGTCTTTCTAATTGCCTGCATCTTATGTTAATTTGACTATATATCTCATTTCCTCTCTGCTTTCACTGGCTTGTGTGAGTAAGCACAAATTTATAATTTTGTGAAATCCCTCCCTTTCAACTATTTAAATTTATTGGCCATCCTACTGTGTTCCATAGTACCAGAATACAAATGTGACCACCTCCTTTCAATCTATCTTGCTGTTTTAAAAATAGTGACTCTCCACTAAAACTTAACTTTTTAGACAGGTAAAACTTAAGTTACCTACTTTCACATCTAACTTATCTAGTGCACACTGCAGTATTTAGGATAAACCATTTTTTTCATCTTACCTTTAAGCATCCCTGTGATTAGCACTTGCTCTAATACCTGCTGGAAAGCACTAGAAAGCCTTAAACTGATACCAACACTCAACTCTCCTTGTTAATAAGGAGAAATTAATCGTAGGCACTAAACAGCTTATAATTGCAAAGTACCTAGCTAAGGCAAGGAAAAACAGCTCCTGTACTTTACAAAAAAAACACCAAACCAGGCATGTCCAAGGGTCAGCTTCTGGTGATTTCTCCTGTCCACCTGGTGAATCTGGGCATACTGGGGCAATGCAGCAATTGCCTCATGTACACAGACAACCCTCTCCTCCTACCACCCAACACTACAACCTGTGAGAGATGCACTTACATAGCCAAACTGGAAGCAAAGCTCTTTCCACCCAAGATTGTGCTAGACAGTCAAGAGGAGAAGGTTAACATCTGCACTTCACCCCAAGCAACACATAGCCCTTCTAAACCCGCAGCACCAATACCCAAACATGGCAACATTAAATCCACATATGCAGAGGCCCTTAGCTGTAACCTGCCCAAGCAACAAGGACCTCCAAAGCTGAAACGCAAACAAAGACCTATCACAACCAAAGTGTCACATAGCTCACAACACTAGTGTGCCACCAAGCAACAGCCTCTAAGGCAAGGCAACATACCTAACACTTTAGTCATAGGTGACTCTATAGTCAGGCACACTGATGTCCCATTCACCAGGCTGAACAAGGAGAAAATTACAGTCAGCTGTCTGTCTGGTGCCAGGATCCACCACATAACACATGCACTCAAGTCACTCCACAACAAGTACAAATATGACTCTGTCATTGTCCATGTTGGAGAGAATGACTTGAGATGTACCTCCCTGGACTACATGAAAAGAGACATGAAAGAGCTCTCAGATCATGTCGCCATGCAGGTATGACCCTAGCCTTGAGCAGCATCCTGCCTTCATCCGGAATGATACCACAATATAAGGACAAAATGATTAACTTCAACAATTGGCTAAACGTCTGGTGTCATTCAAAGGGGATCCAGTATCTGTCTGCCTGGGACTACATGATCAACAGACCACGATGCTTTGCTAGAGATGGTCTGCACCTGTCATCACTGGGATTTAGGTTATTGGCTAAGACTCTTGCCAACCCAATAGTGCCTATTTTAGGCAAGGTTCAAAGGACAAAACCACCACCGTAACAGGTACAAGCATGCAAATTCTGAAGGTAATGCTACTCAGTGCTAGAAGTCTAAACTTCAAAATGCAGTCTCTCAAGGCACTCCTAAAAATGGAGGAAATCGATATCTGTGAAGTAAATGAGACCTGGTTCAAGGCTCCAGACAGCACCCCTGCAATACCAGGCTACAACTCTTACCGCACTTTTTGGCCATGAAACCAGGACCAAAACACAAAAGGTGGAGGAGTGTCCATATTCACCAAGGATATTAACACCACCAGCCTAGTTGCCCAATGCAATGTGTCTGAAATTCTCCAGGTGCAACTAACACTAGGTAAGACTGCAATCCAAATTGTAGCTTGCTACAGATCCCCCACTATGTCCCAAGATTCTCACTACACCTTTCTAAACATAATGGAAAATATTAAGATAGAACCAAACACCCTAATACTGGATGATTTCAACTACCCTGCAATTAACTGGAAAAAATACTCATGTACCAACACCTTTGCCCAACGGTTCTTGGAATTCATAAATTCCAATGCCCTGGATCATCTAATCCATAGTCCCACCAGGGGCTCCAATATCCTAGATCTGGTCATTACCAACATGGGAAATTGATGCTCCACACCTATGGTCACCACCTCGTTGGTCAAGTCTGACCATAAGCTAATCACCCTTAGCATCCAAATTCCACTCCCAGCCCCCAGTAAGGAAATCTCCATAAAAACCTTCTCCAAAGCCAACTTCATGCTACTCAAGCCAGAAGTGACAAACTTCACGACACCCAAGCAGATGGGAACTGAAGGTTCGACTGTTGAATCCTACACTAAGGCACTGTATGAGCACATCCACTCATGCATGAATCATGCCAACCAAACAGAACCAAGATGCTCTCCTCCAAAAAAGGAAGCCCAATCTGGTGGTCTACTGCCATAAACAAACTTTACAACAAAAGGAAGAAACTCAGAAAAAACAACAAGCAGGTACTTGTGTGTGAAGTGGGTACCAAATCTGTCACAGGTTTCCTGTAATAAAAGTCCAATATCCAAAAAGTCGATGTAGTACCAATGTAAAATCAAGTCCGTTTATTAATATTCAGCGAACAAAACATGAATAAAGATAAGCGCTTTCACTAAAACTTAGCTTCTTCAGATCTTAAAATTGGTACCCACTTCGCACACAAGTACCTGCTTGTTTTTTCTGACTTATTATATTTATTGAGGTACAAGTGTGCTAATCCGATGGACTGTTAACTTTACATTTAAAAGGAAGAAACTGTTGCAGTTAAGAGGAAAATCCAAGAATGCAAAAAACTCCCTTACCAGCCTCAGTAAGAAGAAGAGATCCCTCATAAAATCCTCCAAAGCTAGTTACGAAAACAAAATTGCCAAAGATTCCAAAGACAACCACAAGGCATTCTATAACTATGTCAAGAATCTAAATGGCAATGCTCAGATCTGCTCTGAACTACAACAGAATGGCATTAAATATACTGATCCCAAGGATATTGCCAATATCCTGGCAGATCAATTCAGTGCCAACTTCACCCCAATTTCACTCCCTAAACGGCCCATCCCAGTACCGGAACATTGCCAAATTCTGGTAATAACGGCCACACAGGTAAACACCGCACTGTCCAAAGCTAAGAATACAGCATCCATGTGACCAGATGACATCCCGGGCTGTGTACTACATGAACTACAAAATGAACTGGTACCTCACCTAAGTGTCATGTTTAATCATAACCTCACCTCAGGCTTTGTGCCCACTGAGTGGCACACAGCTACAGTTATCCCACTCTACAATGGGGGATCCCCCGTGGATCCCAATAACTACCACCCCATCAGTCTGACAAGCCTGATCTGCAAGGCCATGGAATGTATTATCATGGAATTTATAAACAAAGACATTGGCAACCTTCAGACACTGGACACCACCCAGTTTGGGTTTGTGAAGGGCCGGTCTTGTCTCCTGAACTTGATTGACTTCTTCGAATCAGTCTCCAGAGCCTTGGACAAGTGTAAGGCAGTCCACAGAGCTTATCTGGACTACACCAAGGCATTTGACACCATCCCCCACTCTGGAATCATAGATAGACTTACTAAGCTGGGCATTAATCCCTACATCACTCGATGGGTTGCCAACTGGCTTACTGACAGAACCCACACTGTAAAAGTAGCCGACTCCAAATCCAGCTCCAGACAAGTGACAAGTGGAGTACCTCAGGGTTCAGTCCTAGGACCGCTTTTGTTTGGCATCTACTTCTTTAAAGTACAGGCCAACACTAAGGGTCTCTGGCTAAGAAAGTTTGCAGATAACTGCAAACTGGTTGCCATTATTGAATCCCCAAATGCTGTGGATACTCTACAAAAGAGCCTTACAGAAATAGATGCTTGGTACCAGAGCCATGTATAGTTATCCCCTTTGGGAAAAAACATGTACCCATGAATTACCACAAAGGTGGTAGTACACTAAACACAGAAAGTGTGATAAGAGACTTAGGGGCACAGGTCAACAGTGGTCTCACCTTTGATAACAACATCACCACAACGGTCAGGAAATCCTTCAATGTGGCACACCTTGTCACTAAGGGCTTTTCATCCAGAAAAAAGGAGGACTTTGTCCCACTGTACTTATCCCTCATTAGACCCATTATAGAATGCAATGCCTGGTTTGGTATGTATCTCTCAAGACATCTGCAACAACTGGAAAGGCTGCAGAAATACCTCACTAAAGGAATCACAGGCTAAAGCAGTTGCCCTACGCTGACTGCCTTAAAAAAACTCCAGCTATACTCTGTCGCATATTGTCTACTCAGAGGTGATCTCTGCTTAACATACAAGGTCATGTCAACCCCAGAGCTGTTGGGCATGCTACACATAAAGAAATCCCAATCCCTCAGAGTCACACGCACCAGATATTTAAACCTTATCATCACAATAAACAAAACATGCTGGAGGGATAGGTTCCTGACCCAGAGACTCCACAGAGTCTGGAATAGACTGCCCATAAATGTCACGCAGAACACCTATTTGGCCCTCTTTAAAAGGAACCTTGAGGATTGGATGGGAGAAAGGAAATTCACCTCGGGGATCACATCAGTCACGCTGCCAGGGAATTGTTATGGCCAGGCTTGTATAGGCCCTAGGGCCAATAGCCTAGTACCAACCTATGAACATATGAGTCATTAAAAATGGTGTTGGCTTTGTGCGAAGTCTACATGATTACAGAGTGCTAGTGCAATGAGCAGCAGAACTCATTGAATATGCATGCTGCTCTCCTCGCTTACACATTTGCAAGCACTTTTTCATGGCCAGCAGCAGTGTTGGGAGACAATACAGGGAACCATATCCACACAATGTAAAAGAAAATGATTTGCCTATAAGGAAACCTGTTCTGCAAACACATGTGGACAGCTTATATGAAGTAAAGGCAAGATGACTATGGGAATTAAGTTGCAGGGACATTAAATGGGGAGAAATGTACACAGAATACAATGTTAGTAGTGCAGACATAAGTAAATAGAGAAAATGCACTCAGTTAATGCAGTCACATGTCACAAAGAAGCACTCTAAATATTTATACTGACATACTGAGGTAATAACATTTAACCTTGTTCACAATTTGTGACCCATGCACATAACTAAAAATGGACATACTAACAACAAATGTGAGTGGGACACAATGCAATATTGAAAAAAAAGGGAGTAAATGTAATATGAATATTGATAACATTCCAAGCTGAGATAAAAGCAAGGACAGTGGATAAATTAGGGACTATTTGCATGGACTGCAGGTATTGAATACAGCATGTATATACAGGTAATGTGGGTGGCCACCGTGGTTCAGTGGCTAGTGTTGCTTCCTCCCAGTTCTCCTGTTAGATTCTCAGCAGGGGTGCCTTCTGTACAGAGACTGCATGTCTTCTCTGCAGTTGTGTGGGTTTATTCTGGGAGCTCCAGTTTACTCCCACATTCCAAAGACATGCTCAAGTGGATCTTATACTTCAAATGGCCCTAGTTGTGAATTGTGTGCATGTAGGTGCCTTCTGTGGAAAGTTTGGTGCCAGGCTGGCAATTCCGTAAAACTCCACTGTCAATTGTTCTGCAGACTGTTGTTCTGCTGTTGTGACCCCTAACAGGAGAAGAAGAATGTATATACAGGGAATGTAAACTGACAATATTGCTATATATTGTGTATAAACAAGAAGAAATGAGCCATACAGCTGCCATGTCCTGCACATCAGAAATGGATATGTTTTGCTCTTTGGCAGTCATAGATGGAGTATATTACCTTGAAACATGCATTGGAGAAGCATGTGTTGAATGTCCATGTACCTTCTAAACAATAATATTTATTTATTGACAGCTGATTACTAGGAAAGTCGAACTGGGTAGAAGACCATTTTCAGCAAAAGCCTGGGGTGAAAATGTCTAAATTATTGCAAAATATTTAAGAACAATAATTTTACAATCTTCAAAAATAAAACAAAAACATCTGCAGGTTAAATAATTTTAACAAATTAGATATAATATAAAAACATTAGTTAAAAATCGATACAAGGTATATGATAATCATTTAATATTTAGAGAACTTTTGGACAGTTTGTAGAGAGATTAAAGGTAAGTTAGTCTAATAAGAACAGGAACTGCAATATGAAGTAAGGGAAAAAAGGCTTATGGTATATTTAGAGAGAAAGTCAAGGAAGACAATTAGATAGCAGTAAGGAAGTAAGTGAGGAAGAGAGAAAGAAAGTATAATGAATAAAAAGATTCCTGTTCACATTTAGGGATATAGTTTATTCTGGATTTGACCAAGAACATTGACAGATTTTAGCTAGGAAGCCTTTCAGGGTGGATTTGAAAAATGGGAGGGAGGGTATAGACCTGAAGGATACAGGTAAGGAGTTCCAGTCGTTAGCAACCTTGTATAAATACAAACAATGCCCAGCTGATTTGCTATGTTTGTAGAAACACAGGAGTCTTGTCCACTGGATTGCAATGACTGACTGGGAACACAGTGGCGTAGAATGTTTTTTAGTGCTGAAAAGGCAGATGCATGTTTGATAATTTTATAGGTGCTAAGAAATTGTGTATATGTTAGTTGATGTGGCCGTTCTAACCAATTTAGGCTTTTCAGTGCAATGGGTTCTGAAAGGGGTATGTGCTGCAAATTTAGCAACTTTGTTATAGCATTGTTCAAGTCTTAGTTTTGGTGAAACCTGGAGGTTAGTAAGGATGGGAGCACCATAAAGAAGAGTGCGGAGGAGATAAGTAGTGGCAAGTGTAGTTTTAGTTGCATCAGTGAGACAGTTTTTGGCTCTGTAAAACAATCCCTAGTTTTTGATAAGTTTTTCTTATGCAATTTTGTATATGCAGGTCGAATATAAGATTATCATCCACTATTGCCCCCTAATAGCTTGCAATGAGAAGTGACTTCAATAGTTGCCTTATAAAGAGGGAGGACTTTACATTTTTTTTTCATGAGAGAGGGATTTGGGGGGAAAAAGTAGTGGCTTGGTCTTTTTCTTGAGTTGAGCATTAGTTGTGAGTTACAAAGCAAGGTTTCAGTGGCTGTTAAAGCGTCCTGGTAATTTTTTGGAGGTGTACCTTGTTGTCAGATGTGCAAACAAGAATGGAATCATCTGAGTATTGTATTAGGGTGGGCTGTTGTGCGGAAGTATAGAGGTTGTTGGTGAAATCGTTAAAGAGGAGCGGAATAATAATAAAGCTTTATGGTACACCAGTGGTGACTTGGAGGTAAGGAGAGAGTGTGGAATGTCATATTAACAACAAGTAGCTTTTGAACAGCAGAAGTGTTGACTGAGCGGCCAAGGATGAACACAGGATAGCAGCAGATTTCTTCAGCTCCACCAATTTCATTACAGTGACAGGAATTAATTACTTAAAAAATTAATTTTTGAAGTAATTTTCTTTCTAAATATGTTTGTTTTATATAGTTCTTGAACTATATCTAAAAAGAAAGGAAATCTTAATAATATTCCTGTCAGAAATTACTTTGGAAATTTTCCTGTCAGTTTATCAGTCTGAAATGAGTTCCAGTAAGACAAATTCTCAAGACTCCAGCATCAAGAAAGAACTTCAGTCTCTGATAATTATAGTCCAGCAACTTACTGCTAAGATGGATAAAATGGATACTAAAATAGACACTTTCATAGAAAAAACTACAAAACAAATAGACTTGTTACATATGGACCTGCAACAACAGAAGATCCAGATGACAGGCATAGAAGAAGCTGTGAATGACATGGAAAATAGAATACAAGAAGAGGAAATCAACATTGAGTTTCTGCTGAAACAAAATACACATTTACAAACAAAGCTGGATGACCTGGAAAATAGATCTAGGCACAATAACATTAGGATTTTTGGACTGCCAGAAAATATTGAAGGTAACAATATTACTTCTTTTT
>NC_056746.1:1223791751-1223829251 GCF_019279795.1 Protopterus annectens | reverse complement strand
GTTTATATTTTGGCCCAAACTGAGTTAATAACCCCCCCCATCTTGGCAATATACATTTATTTCGCCAATTTTAAAACCTAATAAAGATCCAACTAGATGTTCTTCATATCGGCCCATCTCATTACTTAATGTTGATTATAAAATGTTTATGAATATCTTTGCTGATAGATGTAAGACAATCATTCCCGGCATTATAGATATAGATCAGACAGGCTTCATTGTAAATAGAAATACTTTTGATAATATAAGAAGAACTTTAACATTAATAGATTTTGCAAATAGGAAAAAGAAAGATTTAACACTTATTAGTCTTGATATAAGTTCAGCATTTGATTCAGTAAGTTGGGACTATCTGTTTACCTTAATGAAGTGCACAAACTTCTCGGATGCATTTGTAAATCTAATTGAACATTTATACAAAGGAACGTTGGCTTATATTAAGGTAGGAACATATGTTTCACAACAAATACCCATTCTTAAAGGTACAAAACAAGGATGTCCACTTTCTCCACTATTATTCACTTTAGTAATGGAGCCTTGGGCTAATTTGATCAGAAACAGTACTGACATAGAGGGTTTTGAAATAGATGAAAATACAACATCCAAAATTCAACTTTTTGCAGATGATGTTCTAATTACATCAGCAGGATCGAATTCTTCTATACAGTCTCTATTTGATAACATGATGAATTTTAAAAGTATTTCTGGTTTAATATTCAATGAAGAAAAAACTAAAATACTACCTATATATACACGAAAAAATATTCTCATTAGTGATTTTACTAAATATGTACCCAATTCAGGTCAGATAACTTATTTAGGTATAATACTATCTAAAGATATTAAATCTATTATATATAATAATTATAATACCTGTTTTCTTAATATACAAAATCTTTTTAATACCTGGAATAATATGTTTTTACTATGGAGGAGAGACTTACAATTATTAAAATGATAATATTCCCCAAGATTTTATACTTAATACAATCAATAATACTTCCACCTACAAAAATAATTATCAAGAAACTGAACACACTAATGTTAAATTTCTTATGGGCACCTAATAGACCTAGGATTGCATTAAAGAAACATACTAATAGCTGGTCTCAAGGGGTATTTCTTTTCCAGACTTTAATTTATATACTATCTCTTCTATTGTAAAAGTTATTACTTTATTAATAGATCAGTCATATGCCACAAAATGGAAAGATTATTGGGAGCTAATTAGTATACACTTCATGAAAATCTCCTTAACACATAAAAATATGATTGTAAATAACTCCATGTTATGGTTACTAAAGGAATTTTGTACTTCACCTATTACACCTAAACATATGGTTTGTTACCCATTAAATATTAATATTAGTTATCGTAACTTTATATTCATGCACCCTAAGTATAGGGAATGGAATTTTATTGTATTTCCTATAATGTATACTCAGGGTATGCTTTTGTCATCTACATCTGAAGGAACTCATTTAGCTATAGATAATGATCTAAAGTACTGGTATCAGTTGATATCTGATAATAAAGTTAAAAATCTAGATTTCTTAAAACAAGAATTTGATCTAAGAGAAACTTGCTGGTTAGAGGTTCAGACCTTTAGACAACATCTCATTAATAAAATAGATTTAATGTCTATAACTGTTAAAGAATCTATTCCAACACTGATTGATTACTTGATATTAAATTTACAACATAAAGTTTCTGATAAAGGTAAACTTTCATACATACATAAAGTTATCAGACAAGAAACTTTTTGCAGTGTAGATTCATACTGGAATTATTTCACTTCTATTAATGGGGACCCACCAAATCAACAAGATAAACAATATATATTGGAATCTGCTTATAGAACTACGTCTTCCATTGTCTGGAGACTTTATACATGGAAATTTTTACATAGATCTTTTTATACACCTTTGATGATGAATAAAATAAATAATAAAGATAATCTATGTAAGAGATGTAATGTAGAAATTAATGCTGACTGGGCTCATATGTTTTATGACTGTATAAAATTGAAAGAATACTGGAAGTCAATTAATGAATTTTTGAAGGCTCTTTTTACAGATAATTTCATTATTTCTAAATCTCTTATATTATTCAACACACCTGTACCTCAAAGTGTTAAAAAGGTTAAGCTTCCCTTGTTATGGTCTATTCGAGCAGTGGCTAGGAAAATAATAACTAGAAATTGGATTTCAGATACACCTCCTTCGTTCAATGAATTTAAAAATGTTATGAATATTCATAAATTCATAGATTCATAGATTAGTACTAAGCTAAGTGCCTTTGCGAGTCATTTTAAGCCTAGCCAGTTATCCCTTGTGAGACTCAAACCCTGCACCTTGTGTTTGTAAGGCAAGTGTGCCATATGGAAATAAACACAATTAGGACTAGAACAAATAGAAAAACATCTTATTTTATTGTATGGGATAATTTACAAAATTTGTTAAAAAAATTTTAATTTCAATAGCATGGTATTTTAGTTTAATTAATTGATCTGATTGTAGTGGATGTCTTTGTAAATACTTTAGTTGTTTTGTTGAATATTATAATAATACATATTTTTAATTACTTGTATAAAATTGTTATGATATTTCTCTTATATGTTAAAACAATAAACCTGTTTTGAAAAAAAAAAAAAAAAAAAAAAAAAAAAAAAAAAGGACTGAGCGAGACCTAGTGAGGCCATTTGAAGTAGGTTTGCTGTGACAAATTGTCAAAGGCTTTAGTCGAGTCTAGAAATAAGGAAGAGATGAAAATGAAGAGTTTCCTGAACTACCACAACCCCAATGAACAGAAGAACACAGGAGGCAGTTTTGGAGTGAGGAGAACCGTAATCAACACCAACAGAGCCTTAAAAGGGGATGAAATTACACCTTTAATGAACCGTGTGCAAACGAGAACCAGAGAAATGACTTTCAACAGGGACAGGGTAATGGGCAACAATACAATAACAAGTTTAGAAGATAGTGTAACCGAGGTATGTATGGTTACTAATATTGTGTTGAATTTATCGAATTGTATTCTGACTGAGGAACAAGTAACGGTTTTAACTTTTAGCCTCAAGTTTGTCCCTACGGTTATAGCAAGGGTGTATGTAGTTAAACAGGTAAATTTTAGGTTTATTCACAAACTACACTTGAAATGTTATTTTGCTGTGCAGAAAAGTGGTAGTATAGTTATGAAAAGTGATATGCAAACATATAGTGATTCAGATGAAAGCTTTTATTCATGTGAGGATGAAATGTATGTTAATTTAAGCAACAATGATTTAAATGCATATTAGTTTGGAATGAAAAAAGTATCAGTTGGTACTTGATGTGAAGAGCTTATACACCTCCATTAGACATGAGGATGGGTTGAAAGCTATTAAATACGTTTTGGGTGATACTCCCTTCACACATTTTGTTTTGGAAATAGTTGAATTTTCTTTAAAGAATAATTATTTTTATTTTGATAATCATATGTACAGACAGAAACAAGGCACGGCAATGGGGGCAGCATTTGTCCCCATGTATGCCAATATGGTTATGTCATTTTTTGAAGTCACATTTTTATGGAAGTTAGATTTTATGAAAAAAATATGTTAATTTTTATTTTCGTTATATTGATGATTTAATTTTTGCGTGTAAGGAAGCCTGGAATGAAATAAAAAGATTTGTAAGTGAATTACATAAAAGATCCTTTCGGCCTTTCTTTTGATGGTTTTCAGAAAGGTAGGAAAATGGTTTCTTTGGATTTAACTTTAGAAGGTAAGGAGAGCAGTAATGTTATAACTAACATACACAGGAAGTTGGAGGATGGAATGGTGATGTTATAACTAACATATACAGGAAGTTGGAGGATGGAATGATGATGTTATAACTAACATACACAGGAAGTTGGAGGATGATAGTCAATATCTTTATGCAAGTAGCTGTCATCCTCCTGATGTCATGGATGCTTTGCCATATAGGGAATTATTTAGGTTATCTAAGTTATGTAATGATGAAGTTAATTTAGAAAAAGAAATAGAAAGAAGGGGATACGATTTAAAGTCTATAGAGTCAGCTAAAAATGAAGTATTAGAGGGAAGATATGGGAATTGAAGGAAGAAAATAAGGACAGGAGATTGTCAAAGCAAAACAGTGAAATATCAAGTAGCAAAGGATTCCATATATTATGTCTCTGTTTATAATATTAAGAGTGGGGTATTAGTAGACATGATTAAATATTACTGGGAATATCTGTCGCAGGATACATTTTTGTCCACTATTTTGCCAAAAAAGCCCTATTTCTCTTTTAAGAGAGGTAAAAATATAAGAGACATGGTAGTTCATGGCAGCTTTGTTAAACCAGTAGTAAATATTGGTAGGCCTTTATTGCAATATGGCACTTTCCAGTGTAATAAATGTAGTGTGTGTTCACATGTTATTAATACAGTGAACAAAATTAATGAAGTTAAATTTGAATCAAGGGGGATATGCACATGTGAAAGTAAAGGGGTGATATATGCACTGAAATGCCCTTGTGTGTTATATTACATAGGGGAAACTAAAAGAAAATTCAGGGCTAGATTTATGGAACATTTGAGGTATGTGAAAAATCAAAGGGAATAGAAAATAATATCCTCACATTTTAAACAATATCATAATAGTGATAAAGGTTTGTTATATGGTACCATTTTAAAAAAAGGTTGAGTGTACTGAGAAGAATGAAAATGTATTAAAACAAAAACTGATGTATAAGGAAAGCATATACATTTTAAAATATAACATTTTGATACCTAGAGGTATAAATAATGAGCTGAATTGGAAGTGTTTGCTTTAAATGAATAATTTTAAGTAAATTGATTAATTGCTTAATTAATTGAATGTAATTTATGGATGTATAAGAAGGGTGTGTTTTTACTTGTGTTATTCCTTGAAGGTGGTTACACCGAGGTGCTAGAATAAATTTTTTGCATTTTACTATATGATCTTTTGTTTTCCTGGAGTTTTCCATTGTAAGCAGTACTGCTGATACATTTGAAACATTTGGACAATAGTTGCTGTAATTCATGGAGTGTGAAGGAGAGAACAGAAGAGTGGCTGTATAAGGAAGAGAGTAGTTTGCCTTATTTCTAGCTTTATTGACAGTAGTTATGTAGGTTAGAAGGGCAGTGCTAGTACTATAGGATGGACAGAATCCAAGTTGTCTAAGGGATAAGAGTTCTTCCTACAGGAGGTGGTCTAGCAGTTGTTTCTAAATACATTTTTCAAGTATTTTGGTGAGGTTAGATAAGCTTGCTATAGGTCTAACATTATTTTATTTATTGACATTTGTTAACCGGGTTTGTCCAACTGGGCTTGTGGCCCATTTTCAGTGGAGACCTGAGGAGAAAAGCTCCAGTACTACATTTTTAAACAAGCACAATTTTAAACAATGTTGATATAATAGCAGTTATAGCAAAAAGATTCACATATGTTGGGTTACATGCATAAAATTAAAGTTGCATTAAAAAGAAGCTTAGTAACATAATTTTACATTGATATAGTTCAATAGGTCAACAATAACATTTTTTTGTTTGTATAAAATTATGCAAATGCATAGTAGACACATTGCAGAGAGAGGTGTAATGAGTACTAAGTATAGACCTTTTGAGGGTACATAAAGCGAAGGAAGACTAGGTGGAGTCATGGCAAGGGCAGGTCCTGGAATTGAGAAAATAAGCTATTATTTCATTTTTAAAGTGTGAGGTGTGGGAGATTGAATGTAAGTTAAGGGGAAGTTTGTTCCAAGCATGGGCAAGAGAGTGTTTGTAGAGTAGTTGGCCTACTGACCTTTTTGGGTGGTAGTCATCAAGTAATTGTTGGTTAGAAGTACGGAGGGTCCTGGATGGGATATAGATGGAGGCTAAGGAAGACAGAGATGGACAGAAGGAGGTTTTATAAAGAATAGAGTGTAGCATATGAAATTGATAAGATAGCAGAAATTGGGGAAGTTCAAGCCATTGAAGAGAGTTTAAAGAAATGCAGTGGTGTGAGTTGTATGGGGAGTTAGTAATGAATCTGGCTATTTTATGGTAAATCTGTTGGAGTTTGTTTAGAGTGGAGGCCTGGATATTGGTGAGAACTGCGCTGGCATATAAAAGGGAGGGGAGGAGGAGTGCCTGGTCCAGGGTAAGTCTAAATTCAGGGGTTAGGAATTGTTTGTTCCGATATAGCAGACATAGTTTCTAGTTTGTTTTTTATTTTATACACTAGAGTATGTGTAGGTTGAACTTTAGTTCATCATTGATAATGACCCCTAGGAGTTTTGTGGGGGTGTCAGGTTGGATAGTTGTATTGTTAGAAGATGTAATAAAAAAGGAGGTTTTGTGATGAGGGAGAATGAGGAAGGAAAAGTAGGAGATTGGTCTTTTTGGGATTTAGGTTCAGTAGGTTGTGAGAGAGCCAATGTTCAGTGGATAGTAGGGCTTGTTGAGTCAGGGAGTGTAGTTCAGGAATTTTATTTGAGATGGATATAAGTGTAGAGTCGTCGGCATACTGAATAAAGTAGGATTTTTTGCATGAGGTGTAAAGATCATTGGTGAAGATGTTAAACAAAAGGGGTCCCAAGATGGAGCCTTGGGGAACACCAGTGGAGATGGGAAGGAAAGGTGAGGAGGATGAGAGCCATTTGACAGATTGTTCCCTGTCAGATAGGTAACTATTAAACCAGGCAAGTGCGGAGGGGGATAGGTGGAGATTTGCGAGCTTGGATAGTAGTAGAGGATGAGAGACAGTATCAAAGGCTTTGGAGAGATCTAAGAAGAGACAGGAAATTAGTTTATTGTTGTCTAGGGTCTCTGCAATGATATGAGTGAAGGAGACAAGGGCAGTGGTGGTGCTGTGGTGAGGACAAAATCCATGTTGGGTAGGGGTAAGTAAGTGGTGCATGAAGAGGTGATTGAGAAGCTGCGAGTGAATACATTTTTCTAATATCTTGGAGAGGTGGGAGAGAATGGCAATGGGTCAGTAGTTTGAGGGGTCAGTGGAGTTTCCACCTTTATGAAGAGGGATAGTAAAGAAAGATTTCCCAAGGGTGGGGACAGTTGATTCTAGAATAGACTGACTGATTAGTATAGATATAGGATGGCAATTGTGTCAGCAGCAAGTTTGAGAATGTAGGAGATAGATTGTCAGTGGAAGGAGAGCAAGGTTTTAACATGAGTAGTAGAGATTTGATGTAAGTAATGGGAACTGGCTCAAATGAAAGCAAAGTTGTGGTAGTGGGACTTGGGGGGTGGGTGTTGAAATAGCGTTTGACTTAGACGTTACCTGATTTTGGATGGAAGAGATAAAGTGTTTATTCAGGAGGGTAGCTGTTACCTGAGAGGAAGAGTTAGGCTAAGGGGAGGGATTAGAGGGCTTTCCAGGATAGAAGATGTTGTTGAGAGTTGACCAAAATTTTTGAGGAATGGATTTGTTGTTAAGCTGAGCAGAGCTATAGTATAACTTTTTGTCATTAGTTGTATGTTTTTGCAAGGTTCCTCGGTTGCTTGTATTTTTGAAAAAGAGGTGGTTGTTTAGTTTTAGCCCAGGTTTTCCAAGCACTATCTCTTTGTTTCATAAGGGACTTAGTCTCCTTGGAGAGCCAGGGAGCATGATTTGATTTTACTATGATCTTTCTAGAGGGAGCTAAGGAGTTTAGAGTACTCATGAAGATGCTATTAAAAGTGCTTACAGCATCGTTTAGGGGGAGGTGTTTTAGGATGGAACAATCTATGTTGTGGAGAATGGAGTTAAATTGGGATGAATTGACAGTCGATAGTTTTCAACAGTCTTTGATAAGGTGGGGTTTAGGAATATGGGAGTAGTGTCTTAAAATGGTGGTAGGGAGATGATCACTGAGGGAATCAGGTACGGTGGTGGGATTGTGCTATTGGTGGGGGGAATTGGTAAGGATCCAGTCTATGATGGAGCTGGAGGTAGAATTTTTATGGAAGCGAGTGGGAGATGCAATACGTTGGTGGAAGCCGTGTAGGTGGATACTGAGTTGGGGGGAGTCAGTTGTGAATTTGGACCACTCAATGTTGACATCACCAAGGATACGTGTCTCATATGGTGTGTTGTGGGAGAACCAGGATAGGATGTTTTCAAGAATGGGCAGATTGTTACCAGGAGAAGGTAGACAGAGGCAATTGCAAGTCTTTTTGTGGGGATTCAGATGGCAGTTAATGATGATGATTTCAGCTGGGAGGAAGTCAGGAATGTGAGAAGGGTAAGGTAAGAGGTTAAGGTTGTTTGAGTAGAGGATGTCCATGCCACCCCCTTTTTTACAGGTCTGTCAGATCAGAAGATATTATAACTTGGTGGGAGTATTTCACTATTTGAAATTTGTGGCTTGAGCCAGGTTTCAGATAGGGAGAGGATGAGAGGGGTATTGAGAGCTACTCATGAATGCAGCCCAGTAACTTTATTTGCTCGACTCTGAATATTCAATGAGTAAATAGTTAAGTATTTGGATGGAGATGATTGTTGTGACTGAGGTTGGTGACTGTTAGAGGAGTAAGATGGGAGCAGTGTAGAGGTAGTTTTGGGGAAGTGAGGGTGGGGAGAGAAGAAGAGGGGCCAGGGTTGGGTTGGATATCTCCAGAACAAAGTAGGTTTTTAGTGAGGAGAGAGTGTGTAGTAGATGCTAGATGTAGTTTGTATACTTTTGACTTGGCTTTGTGGGAAGGTTTAAAAACCTGTATTATGGATAGTTTATATAGACTTGAGGTAGAGGTAGTAAAGAGATTAGGGGAGATGGTAAAAGAGGAAGTAGTTGGATATATGTTTTATGAGTGAAAAGTTAGTGAACATAGGAGTGGGTCAGAGAGATTGGAGTGGTAAAAGGTGGAGATAGAGAGAATAAGTTCTAGTGTAGAAGATATTAGAAAATAATACATGCTGAAATAAAATATTGTCAGATAGAGTAAGTAGAGACAGTGGTATAGAGGAAGTGGTGTTGACAAGATTGACAGAAGAGTAAGGTGGGTGTGGCAATTGACAGGAAGTGGAATTGTAGTGGATAGTGGGACAGGAAGGAGAGGGATAGTTAGGTATAAAGGTAAATGTAATGGGGTGGGTGGGAATGGGGGTAGGGTAGGGGAGCAAAGTAAGCCCAAGCGTAGCGAGGGCGAACAGAGCGAGGCTAGCACCCTGGTCAAGAGGAAGTCAGAGAAACAATCAGAAAAAACTAGCTTGAGAGACAAGGATATAGATTTTCTAAAGGTATAGTCACCAGAAATAAATAAAAAAGAAATAAAACAGGAGCAGAAGTATGCTTACAAAAGGACACTGGCCTCAAGCTGCACAAGTAGATTTATGTGAAACAAACCCAGTGCTGTATGGTTAAAATAAGCTACAATAGAGAGGGACTTTAGAGGAGGAGGAGAGAGGTCTTACTAGCAGCTAAAAGCAGGGCAAAAAAAATAAAAAATATATTAATATGTAAGAGCCTGAAGACAGTAAAATAGGGCAGGTGCACTAACAAAGGCAGTTATGAGTGAGGCTAGAAATGAATTCAGGGAAGGGTGAAGTAAAGTTTCAGAAGAATATACACAGAAACAGTACGAGGATAGTGGGCAACCAAAGAGAAAGGATAGGAGCTGCTGGCGTCTGCTTTTTGTGGTGACTAGCAAAAAAACAATGTAAATTCCTGTTGTGTTTAAAATTCTAGCATTAATTAAAATATTAGCTTTTTATGTTGTAGTTATTCATTGGGACACATACTTCAGTGGTATTATTTTAAGCTTAAAATGGTTAGAGTTGCAGGGTATCTGTTAAGGTCCTCAATCCTGTGTTGCCTGTACTGTGGCCAGGAGAAAACCACAGGGAAAAATCCACTAGGGTTCAGTGGTATTATTTTAAGCTTAAAATGGTGGCTTCCAGACTGATGGTTAGAGTTGCAGGATATCTGTTAATGTCTATTGAATTTCCTCCTTTGTGCAGAGGGATAATGTATAACATTTTCCAGAGAGAAAGAATGTGGGATTCGTGGACTGATATAATTATAAGGAATGAGACAGGATAGGCAATGCTACTATCTGCTATTTTAGGTACTCACTTGGGTTGTCATCAGCTGAAGGAGAGTACAGTTTAAGTTTGTTTAAGAGTAGTTGTATATATGTAGGATGTGTCCAAAAAACACAGCAACCAGAGGAGGACACCATTGCAAGAAACCCCACACATAGTAGGGTATGACTAAGAAAACGAAAAATGGCATTGGGGAATAAGTAGGCAAAGAATTCCAGAGTAGAAAACTTTATTAATACAAACCAACATCCGTTGGTTTGCTTTAATAAAGTCTTCCACTTTGGAATTTTTGCCTGCTTATTCCCCAGTTCCATTTTTCACTTTTATTTTTCATTTTATATAGGATGTGGGTACAGGTTTGAAGGTGGAAGTGGATGTGGTTATTTGTGGCTGTTGGGCAGGGCAAGGATTAGATGCTGAGGAATCCTTGGTTAGAGATAATATACTATATATAAAATAAGAGTTGAACTGTATTGCCGTTTTGAGTGATGAGTTAAGAGGAGAGATGTTTGGGTTGAATTTTTTGCTGGGATGTAAGATTTCTTTTTACTGATGTCCAAATTTTTTAGGGTTGTGTTTAGTATTGTTTTGAAAATTATTACAGTATAGTTCTTGTCTTCATTTATTTGCTTTTTAGTACGATTACAAAGCATTCCGATATTTTCAAGACATTGAGGTGTTTTATATCATTGATGTTCTTTCCATGCTTTTTTACTAGCCTTCATTAGCACCCCACTCTTTTGGATAGCCAAATTGCATTACTCGTTTTCAGTTTCTTCCTTCCAGGAGGTACAGGACTATTTAGGATATTTAGAAAAGTTATATTGAATTAAATTACAGCATTGTCTATGGGGAGGATTTTTAGGAAGTTCTGGTTAACAGATGAGAGTGTAGTAATTAACATTTCTGGGTTAAACTTGAAAACTTGAAATATAAAACTTGGAAAGGTTATGTGTTGTTTTATAAATATGCTATTTAAATGCATGTGTGAGATATCTAGTTGTGTAGATTGGGAGATGGTCACTGAGAGAGTCTGACATTGTACCTGTGATGGAGTATTTGCTAGGGTCTGATACTAGGATACAGTCTAATAGAACATTTGATGTCTTGCTGTAACATGTAGGGAAATTAATTACTTGTGCGATACCATATAAGTTCATGATAGATGTAGGGGACTTTGAGTTTATATCCAAGCAATTGACATTCACATCACCTATTAATGTTTTTTCTTGTGGAAATGTTATGGATATCCATTATAGGATATCTTCCAGTATAGCTGTATTGTCACCAGGAGGGATATAAAGGACAGTAATGCATATTTGTTTATAATTGTTTATTTTGGAAAAAAGCAATAAGAAGCTCTGCTGAACTGAATTTTGCTGTTGGTTTGCTGTAAGGAGAAATATGCTAGGTATTAGGAAATATTAAAGCAATACCACTACCTTTCATCTTTATACAGTCATCACGGATGATATTATATTCAGGAAGTATAACTTCAGCGCTGTTTATGCTGGGTTTAAGGACAGTTTCAGTTAGAGCAAAAACATCAGACTTATGGGTAATCCATGCATGTAGTTCTGCAGTTTTATTTCTTATACTCATAACATCCTAACATTTATTGCAGCAAAGATAAGATCACCAGGGTTGGGGACTGTCTGTTGTTGGGTTAAAGAAATATGTGGGAGATGGAGAATTATCATTGTGCTCATGGTGATAGGTGGGGCCAGGATTAGTGTGTATATCTCCAAGAAGGATTTTAGAATATTATGGAATTATGCATACTTAGTTTTCTGGTGAGGATTATTGCACTTAATTTTGTTTTGGTGTAGGGCTTTATGGAAGAGCTCCTTTAATATTGGGGTCAGATGTAGTGACCGCAGACTATTTTAACACTGAAAAACTTCTCAGTAAACTTGTAGGTGTAGGGCCTTATGGCAGAGCACCTGCAAAATCAGGGCCAGATGTAGTGGCCACAAGCTGTGCTCTATAAAGAAAGAGAGACTGAGTGTAAGACAAGACAACACAAGTGATGTAATAACACTCAAAATACACAAGTGACAAATGGCAATACAGATTTGATGGCATTTCAGTAGTTCAAGGTCTCTGTTCGAAAATTAAGTGCAACCACTACATAATTATACTGGTTATGCTGACAAGAAATTGCATCGAACACTGCCATAACAGCATGTAAACAAAACACACATTAAGAAATTATAAAATACCTGTGAATAAGCAATGACATACTCAAAATTTGCATCTTGCCAGACTCAAACACATGATGTCCAGATATCTGAATGATGCATATCAACCTGTGATGCCATTGAAATAGGTGTACGGTGTGTATCACAAAGAACATACCTGAAGGGCTTACAGCACTTCTCCATTGTAATGGGTATGGATCCTCTTCCTTGCAGGGTGATGCCCTCTGACTGTGTCATAAATACTTTCTTTGCCTAAGTCACTCCTGTCTGACACAGTTATCTGAAAGACACATGTTACCAGATTCAAACCCCTGCCTGTCATACAACACACATTACAGAGCTGTGTATTGACTGCATCTGCCACACAACATAACAATGGAAATGTCATAAATAAATGAAATTAATGTGAGAAATAATAAAAGAAGTTGAGGATAATTTGTACAGTATGATTTTTGTCAGAATGATGAATGGGAGGTAACACTGTTAATGTTCACACAACTGTGAGCAGTGCGATATCGATGTTTATTGTCCAAAGAAGTTGATCCTGTTGCAACATTGCCACATAACTGAAACACACTCTATCTGTGTAGAAATGCTGTACAACTCATTACTGTATGCATGTGCTGCAGGAGCACTCAGACCATAACATTTGCAGTACAGCTGTTTTATTGACAGTAAATTACAAAATGAGTTTAGATTTATTTTGCCAAAGTAACAAGTGATAAAAATAACTTGATGCAGTATTATTTGTGCAACATCAATACATTCATATAATATTGCCCTTTGCTAGAATTAAATAGCAAGGTACATAAGCCCACTAACTAACATCATGTATATGATTGACATGCACAACAGTGGGAGTCTTAACACAGCTCTGAACTCCAGCTATGTGAGTCAATACATTGTATGACTGTGTTGCAAACAATTTGTATGAGATAAAAGGGATGGAGGTGGCGTCTCCCACTGTAATTGTAAATGTTGTAACAGTTGTGGATGTCATTCATGCATAACAGCATAAGGACAAGCAATGATTGAAGTCAGTCAATGTTGATTTTGAACACCTGAGTATGTGATGTCAGAAGCTACATGATATTGCAAAGAATGAAAGTGCCACAGTGCAACTGTTGTTAAAATTGTGAGATATTTGGGTATCAAAAGCTGTGACATCATGCTATTACAGCAAGGGATAGATATGCCTGTAATGTCTTTAAAAGAATGTTGCTATATGTCTATTTCTCATACAACATTGCCATTTGCTAGGTGTACTCAAACACAAGTGCTATGTAATTTAATCATCACTACAATAGGAGAATGGCAATCATTCACAATGTGTGGATAATTGTGGATCTAAACACATACCTTAGCAAGGCAAGCCATAGTAAAAGCCTTAGTTGTTCTCTTAGGAAAGCCAAATATCATCCAATGGCATCATCACTATCCAATAAAACATTTCTGTTTGAAACCTGAGCAGAACTTCTTGTAATAGGAATCCACAGCTATATATATATATATATATATATATATATATATATATATATATATAAATATATATATATATATATATATATATATATATATATATATATATATATATATATATATATATATATATATATATATATATATATATATACATATACACAGCCGACAGACAGGTAACAACATTGTTACCTACTTGCACATTCACAGTCATACTGACACGAATGAGCCTAAGAAGTAATGGCTGGATTTGAACAGATTAACTAAGATCATAAGGTACAGAATACTGCCAGAATCATGTGCATCATGTAAGATGTTGGCTGAGAATGGTGACATTGTACATTTGAATGGATGACTTCATCGTTGTTTAATACGGTGAGCCTAAGGAAGTATGTCTCAATTTGAACTGACTACCTAAGATAAGAAGTTACAGAACACTGCCTGAATTACACATCTCACATTAGATGTTGGTTGACAATTGTGACACTGCACATTTGAATGGATGACATCATTATTGTTTAATACTGGAATGTTCTTCTATAAAGGTAAGAAGGTGGTGAAAGAGCACAATAAGAATACACAGCTATACATAATATATACATTAGAATCCTTCTCTACACAGTATGATAGTTAAAGAGCACAGTAACAATACACAGCTACACATAATACATACATTAGAACCCTTCTCTACACAGGATGATAGATAAATGTGTGTAAGTGGACACAGCATATCTATTGTTGATGTTTTACTTACCTGTCACTAGAACCAAACACAAACACAATTTCACTTTGTCATACTAAGAACACCTACTTCTCTAATTACACAATCCAGCAAAGACAGTATTAGCTGCAAGCACCACAAGAAAAGTCTGACTCTGAGGGATAGAGAGTGCACTTTTTACATGATGACCTCATCACTATGTTGTAGAGAAGATGCCTGGGATAAAAGTTGGATAAGTTACAGATGGAGTTGTGTCCCAAGTTAAATTCTTCTGAGTAGAAATGGACACAGCACATATGCTGCTGAGACTTTACTTACCTGTCACTAGGACACACACACACACACACACACACACACACACACACACACACACACACACACACACACACACACACACATATACACACACACAATTTTACTACTGCCAGGCTAGAGCCATCTGCCTACTTATCCAGTTGTACTATCTAAAGAACATAATATGATTCACAAGCACCACAAGAGAAGTCTGACTTTTACAATGTGAAAACACACATTTGTAAATATTAAAACATCACTGTTATGAGCATCAGCTCCTGTGCCTAACAGTTTTATTTGGCAAATGCATGTGTTAAGGCAGGCTAGCATAACATCACTGTGCTTGTCCCATGTAATTACATACTTCTCTGATATCATCTATATAGCGGCATTCATGTACATTGTTTCACAGTATGGGGATTCAATGTTAATTGCAACTGTAAAACAGTGGATTGTCAATCAAACATTCATGACAATTCATCATGGAATGATTGCATACAGATAGTAACCATTTAGTGTGTTAGTGTCAGTTGTGTTGGCTCATCTTTGCATACAGATAGTAACCATTTAGTGTGTCAGTGTCAGTTGTGTTGGCTCATCTTTGCACAATGTGCAATGGCAATACAAAGAGACACTTCCTAAATATGACACTACACTTCTAAATAACAGTGATGGCTTATGTGTGAAATGTATACACATCATTGCCACAACATTTTAAGTATAACCACTGCTGTGCAATGTAGACATACATTACCAGACTGAATTAATTGAATCAACAACACTAATAAATGCAGATAACTCAGTTTCAAAATTACAGTAACACATATAGAAGTTGTAACCAGCTAACTACTTACAAAATTAATAATTGCATTTTGCCAAAATGTAATTGTTAATATCATGCAGTATTGCAGTAAACATCTTCTAAATACTATGCTGTAAAAAATCTAATGTGTGTGTGTTTCTGGGTATTGAACTCACACATCATTAACCTGATGTACTCATTGCCTCATTCAGTCACCAAGATGTATTGGAACAGGCGTGTATGCTTCATACCAAGGTTAATATATGCCTGCTCAAGAAGATATGTAGTGATGGACTGAAAATGATTTTCTACTTTCCATTCAGATCTGATCCATACTTACTCTGGGGCTCTTTGAGCCAATTAGTCTCGCCTGATGCACCTCATGGTTTTCTGCTATCTCTGCTACAGCTGTACTAGTAGAGATAAGAAAAAATAGAATTGTGGAAGAATAATTCATTGCCATATCATAGTCAGGTGGTGGGTCAGTCTGATTGCAAAACCAAGGAGTGCTTGCAGTCTTAAATTCATCC
This sequence comes from Protopterus annectens, assembly GCF_019279795.1. Lineage (NCBI taxonomy): Eukaryota > Metazoa > Chordata > Ceratodontiformes > Protopteridae > Protopterus > Protopterus annectens. Next base: position 1,223,813,190 of record NC_056746.1, on the reverse strand, counting down.
TCCCATCGACTGAGGAAGTCTGACTTCTGCCTCTTTATGTCAATGAACTGGTGACAATATCGATCCCCAGTTTGCAAAATGCCAGATTCCCTGAAGACATCCCAAGCTATTCCAAGCCTCTGTCTTATACAGGGACTTAGTATAGTCCCCCTGCAGCAGCCTTCAGCTGTAACACTTCACAAGGAGTATCAGAAAAATCCTGGACTCCTCAACATCCCACCTTTGTGCTCTAAATGGAACACCATCCTTACCATTACCAGCCATGTCTGCCGGAGTCATGCTAGAAATATGTGTCTGAACTGGCACCCAGTTTATATCTGTCATGTAACAGTTTGTGAAGAAGAAGAATGCATGGCACTGCTACCTGCATTTAAGTATGGAAAGCAGAGCAATGACTTGCCAGACACATTAGCACTGGTAAATCAAAAAGCAAAGAACATGTGAAAAATGACAGTGAGATTTGGCCACGTGTGGTGCTGAATCTATTGACTCATGTTCCAGTGCTAAAAACTGAAATGCTTCATGGTGTTTGTTCTAAGCATTATTGGTTGGAGGACAAATGGTATGAGTTGTGACCTACTAACCTGTTGGAAGTTACACACTTATAAGACTGAGTGGTACCACCTGGGAATCAAACTCATGAGAAAAAAAGAATAAAATATTACTCTTTGTGTATTAACTGTCAGAACCACAAGAGAACTTTTGTTTTCAAATGATAATTACAGCAATAGGAATGTAACAATGACTGTAGATATATTTATGATATGCCTGTATGTGTGTGATTAATCATGGCACTGTATTTTTTATGTAAAATGCAGTATTTGTGTTTGTAAATAAATTTCAGCTGCGTGCAGTTGCATGACCTGAGTAGTACATGTTGTGTTATTTTACATATGTCCTTCTCAAGGCATACTGTCCTAAAGGCATCATTCTGATATGTGATAAATCATAAAAAATATAACAAAAATACTGTGCACATCACACCTAGGCAAGTGGATTCTAAATTAAATATCATCATTGTCATGTTTAACATAATTTACACATATATGTGGTTCTAAGGCATGAATTACTGATACATTTAATGCAATACACATAGATATTATACTCATTTGTATTCCTAATCACAATTTTGTGACAAATGACATTCTGACCACTCCCCTTGTAAATGTATCACTAAACCAGATTTAAGTCCTGTATCACCTGTCTTATTTCTCTAAGCTCACCTCATTTACACTTGTGATACAAAGAACGTTACATGTCAGGTGCATTTTCTTCACTGAGTACTATCCAAAGTGCTGATTGTCATGCACAGGAGCCGGGCTCATTTGCACTAAAGAAGGCTGCCCAAATTAAAATTTTGACTTTTTTCTTAATGAAACAAACCCTGGTTGCAAGCTGCCAAGTGGTGCACAAACACAAAAGACACTTAAAAAATTCTTTGCTGCCAGTCAAGAGACCACAGTACCAAACAGTAAACAAATGAAGAGAAAAGAAAATTACTTAAATAGAGGAAACGGTACAAAAAGGTTAATTAATTATACAGTTCTGATGTTTCCTTACCTTTGTTGTCTTGTGACATGAATATATGCTCCTCAAAGTTTACTATGTTCACAGAAACCCCATCTTATCTGGATTTTAACCCCAAGACACCAGGACATTCACAACACACACTTGATATTATTATCAGCATCTGTCACAGACACATACATATGCTGTGAAATAAAAAAGAGGCCACATATACTGAAGATGTGGATTGGTATCTATTGACATTACAGGTGCAAAAAAAAAAAAAAAAGTTCTGAAAGTTGTCGTGTGTAATTTGCAGTTAAATGTGTGAATACCTGTGATGTTGCCAAAAGTTAAATTAATGTTTCCTCACACCACAAAATTGCAACACTGCAGATCTTTTATTCCCTTTATTTTGTAAGCATCATTTTCTTCCCTACACTTCTTTAACAAGACTACTAGTTGATTTGCTTTGCAGCTGATATATATTTTAATGAGTAATGTACTTACTTAGAATTGCAAACTCAATGTAGTTAGATGTACAAAGTATGGTCATAAACAATTCATAGAAATGCTAGGAATGTTGGTCTCCTAAGTCATTCAGTGTGCTCACAGAATTTCTTTTAAGTCACTTCTGCCTGACACAATCTCTGTAAGTGTACATTAAAGAGGACTGAACGTAAAACCCTTATTGCTCCTGTAGTGAGACTAATCATTCACATTTTCAAGCCCCTAGCAGGTAACACTTCTCTGTGCTTGTCCTTTAACTGCTGGGGGAGTGTGCAAGCATTCATGTCAGTTCGTAGACCATGTTTACCTGCCTTGCAAATAGTTCAGATTATGGAATTCATGAATGCTAAAGAGCTTACACCTGAGAGTGCTGAATACTCACTGTATAAAGGTAATCATGAAGGTAAGGAACTTGGATCATAGTAGAGGAGACTGTTTTGATCCAGAGAAATCAATACTGCTAATTGCTTTGAAAACTGTTGCTACATTAACGACTGACTTGCTGCAAAGGTAGGTTGCTGTTTTTTACAGCTTATTGTATTTTAATCTTACTGGTGGATTGTATTTCACGATATAATGATTGGTTTATTGTTTGCATTACTCTCAGTAGCTGCTGGCATTGCTAAGTATATCAGTTATTTATTGACCCTTACACATTTTTCAAAATAATGCTGACATTACTTGGGAGTTTAATCTGTGAAGCAGTCCACTTAGTGAAGAAGATTTTTGTATTAGTTATTAGCAAGGTCATGGGTATTTGCATTATTAGCAACAACATTGCTTTAAGCCTGTAATGTATACATGGCTGCCCTCCACAGAAGTGGATATCACACACAATTGTTATCTATTTTTCCTTGACTGATGTACATTATTTTTGTTAATGCTGCATGTACTACAGAGTTACAGAAATGTCTGCCCTTTTAGCAATTTGTATATCCATTCCATTCTTTGTTTGGTGAATGTAGGGGAGGCGCTCTATATTAAGTTGTTTGTTCTTGTATGGAGCCTTGTATTTTCATGTATTTTGTGTAAAATGAATGGATGCATTCATAGATATTTTTATGTTAACAATCATTTTTGGTTTACTTATGTATTTTTTTTCCTTTTATGCATCCTCTCATAGAGGTCTGTGGCACACAAGACATCTGCATACCATAAACTGCCGTACACTGTTGCTGAGATTGATGTGATCATTATGGTCACTACATCACCATGGGATATTCCTGCTAGAAAGAAGCAGACATGAAAAGCCCTCCTGTGACCATATCTGGGAGTAGTAGTCAATAATGTTAATGTGGCCACAGGTCATGGGCATACATATTCCAAAATAAGACAAAGGGCCAATGATATGAGCACAGCGGCCAGGCATTGTGAAGATGCAATTGTATATGCACGTATAGCTATGGAGGGTCATCCAACTACCAAGTCACCACTGACTGAAACAGAGGAGTTCCTCTCCACTGTTTGAGATCCAGACAGCTCAGTTCAGTGTTCACACTGAATCACTGATGTTGGGGCTGACATGGAAGACAACCCAAATGTGTCTACAGCAGAATGTCCAGGAATGCAATATAACTAAATAATTCTCAACGTAGAAACAGTATAACTCTCAAGCTGTTATAACCACATTGCTAGTTTTACCACTGGCTCTACTTACAGAACTCACCACTGTCAAAACCTTAAACCTCTAGGATGGCTGGAATTGCCTAGCCTACTTCAGTACATTCAACTTGTAGAAGCCCACAAAATTATCAACCAATCAGACAATACCCCTGCACTTAAAAGCATTATTTATCCCCACAGGAATATGAGGCCTCTGTGATCTTCTAACAAACTACTAATTCAAACACTCAAAACTAACAACTCAGCTGGCGACTCCTTGTTTTCTATCTCAGTTGGTAAAATTTGGAATTCACTTCCAGCTGACCTAACACTAGAACCATCATTAAACCAATTCAAGAAAAATCTCAAACAGTATTTCATGACACACTGGCTATACCCCTGCTCGAATCCAGACTAACTCCTACCATACTATAGCATACAAAATAGTATTGTAAGGAATACCTAGCTCCTTCTATCTGATTGTAACCATATAAGTTTGAGCTATGACTGACAATAATTGTTTTAATGTTCATGCTTAATTTCAATGTAATGTTTTAATGTTGAAGCTTTTCTCCCCGGGCCTCTGCTGAAAATAGTCATGTATCGGACTATCCCGGTCAACAAACGTAAAATACATTTTATATATATATATATATATATATATATATATATATATATATATATATATATATATATATATATTGGTCTACTTCAGTAGACTGACTGCTTACTTATCTGATACCAAGTTACTCGAGACCAGAAGACAGACAGCTTCACAAGATCTAACATTCGGAAGACCGACATTTTATGCGAGGTAAGTAACTGCTTGGCCATCCCGATTAAAGTAACTAAACTAAGCAAAACTAAACCCACATATGTGGGGGCTTCGCCTTTCACACCCCCCTAACTAAATATACCAACTCTGAGAATGCACTACCATGGGGGTAAGGGTCAAAGTTACTGGACAGTAAAGTTTTGTATTAAGTGTGTCTTATTCTGCATCTGTAAAGACAATTGTCTTCAGTTTTTGTGTCATTTGCTTTGTGATCTTATTATCCATTGTTTATGTCCTTTTATATCTAGGCATATCTGGTTCTCATTTTGCATGACCACCTGTACATAATAAGCATACTTTCTGTATTCTTATTAATGTAAAAAAGTAGATGTATGTACAACTGAAAGTTATGTTTTCATTGCATTAGGATCGCTTGATTTTTAATATGTTTCACATAACATGGGTTTGAGCATTGTTTATTCTATTTCTTTCATTGTTGTGTTGTTTACTTCTTATCATGAGTTATCCAGTCAGGGGAACTGTGCATCTCCTACAACTTGATGTCAGAATATTACCTTCACCTAGAATGATACTTCAATAAAAACAAAAAAAAAATGATTGACTTTAACAAATGGTTTAGTTTCTGGTGTCTTTCAAAGAGGATCCAATATCTGTCAGCCTGTGTTGACATGGTTGACAGACCTCAAAGCTTTGCCAGAAATGGTCTTCATTTGTCACCCCTGGGATTTCAGTTACTGGCTAAGGTTTTTGCCACCCCCCATAGTGCCTTTTGTAGACAATGTTACAAGAACAAAATTCCTAATGTAAAAATACCTTCTAAAAACAACTTCAAGGTTATGCTGCGAAATGCTAGGAGTCTAAACCAGAAACTGCACTCACTGGAAGCAGTCCTCACCTTGGAAGATGGTTACATTTCCTTCCAAAGGTTCAGACCACAATGTGAAGGCATGCAAACAAAAGGAGGTGGTATATCAATATTCATTAAAGATAAATACACCTCCAGATTGGTTAAACAGCATGATTCCCTTTAATTACTTCAGGTGCAATTGATAGTAGGTAAGACCACTCTTCAGGTCCTTGCCAGCTATAGAACCCACTCTATGAATCAAGACATCCACTCAGCCTACCTGAACCTACTTGAGTCTATCAAGATACAACCAACTAGAAGTAACTATAACACAAGATCCCCCCCCCCCCTTAGAAACAACTACACTAAAAAACTTCTCATAGGCTAATTACAACCTCTTATGTGATAGCATAAATAGCTTCAAAGCCCCTCCAACCACTGATGGAACAGACATCTATGCTGAGATATACAACAATGCTTTATACAAGCACCTGTACAATTGCATTGACTCTTCCATACCTGACAGAACCAAAGGAAGATCTTCAAGGAAAAACAGATCTACCTGGTTGACAACTGCCATTAATAGACTATAGAATAAGAGAAAGAAATTGCTGTCTAAAATTAGGAAGGAATGGTCTCAAAATTGGAAACACACCCTGCTCAACTTAAACAGGTGACTAAGATTTCTAGTGAAGTCCTCCAAAGCTAACTGGAAATCCAAATGATCTTCCCTAACTAAGGATAACTACAAGGCATTCCTTAGTTACATTTGTAACATCAAAGGTAAGGCCCAGATTTGCGCTGAACTCAGAGTTAATGGTACTACATATACAGAACCTGTGGCAATAGCAAACCTACTGGATGACAGGTTCAGTGAAAACTTCACTCCCTGTCCCTGCCACATAAACCCCAAGGCATCTCTAACAGTGGTCCCCAAATTAGTATCTCCAAGGAGCAGGTCTTAAAGCTCACTCCAAGACCAAAAATACAGCCTTTATCAGACAAGACATCTTCCAAGGCTGTGTTCTACATAGATTAAAACAGGAATTAGCATCACCATTGTGATCAATCACAGCTTAAGTACTGGCTTCATCCCACCAGAATGGAAAACAGCTACTGTCATCCTTTGCACAAACGGAGTGCATCCATGGATCCTGGGAACTATAGGACCATTAGCCTGGCCAGCCTTATCTGTAAGACCATGGAATGAATCATCATGAACCTTAATATTTGAATACTTGAATATTGATAATTGCTTGATTTAATAGACAAAGATAGATATATCAAGATCAATGAGAGAAATAGACTGTAGAAGGTTAATAAAACCCCAAAAGTCAGAAGCTTGATAAAACAAATGAACACAGTAATTACCACTGTCCATAGAGACCCATGCGATATAACAGAAGTAAATAGAATATATTACTGTGCTGCTAAATTAATAACTGATAAAGTTCTACCACAGGAACATAGGGTAGTGAGGGAAAAGAGGGGGCAACAGCGAATACCATAATGGAAATATCGAATAGAGAAAGCTATAAAGCAGCTAAGACAACAAGTATCATTATTAGAAGATTATAGAAGAGGGAACAGATCAATGAAAATATTAAGAAAGATAGATGTGATAAAATCAATGTGTGGTATTAGAACAGATCAGGATCTAGTATGCACTATTGGAGATAAACTAAAAATTACAAAACAGGTGGAAAGACTTAGAAGATACGAAGATAAATATAAGGGAAAAACACAAAATAAACAAATTATTGATGACCCAAAAAGTTTTATAGAGAACTGGGAAATAAGCTAAAAGGAATAGACAAACCGCCAAAAAAAGAGGAAGTAGATACATTTTGGAGAATTACCTATGAAGATCCTGTGGAACATAACAAAGATGCTAAATGGATAGAAGAAGTAAAAGAGAGAATAAGAAGTTTAAAGGTACAGGATATGAAATGGGATGAAATAACAGCCAGAGAGATTGAAACAAAGTTGAGAAAAGCCTCTAACTGGAAAACTCCAGGCCTAGATGCAGTACCTAACTTTTGGCTTAAAGTATTAACTTCTTTGCACGCTGATTTAGCCATGAGTAAGAACTATTTATATATGCACCCTGAACACACACAGCACTGGTTAACAACAGGAAAAACAATGCTCTTACTTAAGAGTGAACCTGCAGGCTACCCTAAAAATTATAGACCAATAACTTGTCTTCCAACAACATACAAACTATACACTGGAACTGACGCTGACAGAGTTTAGAAGAAAACTCAATTATGGCAGTAGAACAAATGGGCAATAAAAGAAAGTCATATGGAACAAAGGACCATTTATTGTTAAACAAAGTTATAGTGGAGAATTGTAAAAAGGGGAAGAACCTAAGTATGGCATGGTTTGACTACAAAAAAGCATTTGATAGTATCCCAAATTCATGGATAAAAGAGTGCTTAAAAATGTATGAGATACACCCTACACTGATTGATCACATTACAGTAACCATGAAACAGTGGCAGACCACTTTGTAATTAAGCCATGATAAAGGACAGATTATTATCCCAGGGATAAAAATTCAAAGGGGGATATTCCAGAGTGGCTCTCTGTCACCCTTGTTATTCTGCCTTTCCATTAACCCATTAAGCTGCTTACTTAACAGCCTAGGCCATAGCTACAATTTGGCTTCTAGAAAATAACAAAGTCTAATGATTTCTCATATTCTCTTTGTTGATGATTTAAAATTGTATAGCTCATCAGATGAGGAACTGAAAGTACAGCTTCAGGTTGTCAGAACTTTTTCCGATGATATCGGAATGTCATTTGGTCTTGATAAATGTGCAAAAGCAACCTTTAAAAAAGGAAAATTGCAGCACCAGGAAAACATCCATTTGGGCCAAGAATGTGATATAAAAGAACTTTAGCAAGAGGGGGTGTATAAATACTTGGGAATTGATGAAGGATCAACAATAAAACATGAACAAATGTGAATAAGGCTTAGTAAGGAGTACTTAAGAAGACTTAAATTAATCCTGAAAACAGCATTGACACCTTGGAACAAGATCCAACTATAAATCAATTTGTTCTTCCTGTCGTAACATAGTTTTGGAGTGATTGACTGGCCCCAAAAAGTGTTGGATAGATTGGATATCAAAACAAGAAGGATGCTTCATGCTCACCAAATGATTTATAAATATCAGTGTATACCAAAATTATATATCCCACATTCTGAAGGAGGGATGGGCCTCCTTGAAATTGATTACATGTATAGATCTGCAATCGTGGGACTCCACGCATATCTATTGACCTCACAAGATCCAAATGTGGTGAAAGTTTTGAAACATGAGGAGACTAAATCTAAGATGACATCTCTGCTTAATTTAGCAGAAGCATATCGATGTCAAGCAGGAATGGAAATCAAACCAGTAGTGGATAAAAAACAAGCAGCAACTGAATATGCTAAAAAAGAAAAGAAAGAATATAAGGTGAAAGATCAGATGAGAAGGCAAGAAATGTGGAAAAAACATAAATATATTTGCAAATATAAAAAACTTCTGAAAGAGCCTCATGTTGATCAAGAATGAATGCAGGAATGGTTAAGGAGAGGTGAATTTACATCAAGAAATGAAAGGTTAATATTGGCAGCCCAAGACAGTGGGCTATGTACACGCTGGTTTACTAAGTCCATTGAACATGTGGGAGAAACAGACGTATGTAGGTTTTGTGGAACCAGGTTGGAAACAGTTACACACCTTATTGCTGGTTGCGATGCTCTAATGGCAGAGGGACTGTATACTGAAAGGCATAATAATGTGGTGAGATTGTTACACTGGAGATTGTGCAAACATTATGGTACTGAAGTGGCTGAAAAACATTGGAAACATGAGCCACAGAGAATCATAGAAAATGATGAAGTTTACATCACATGGGATCACCCAATACCAACATTCCAAAAGATAGATGCTAGAAAACCGGACATAGTGTTCCAAGAAAAAAAGACAAAAATAGCATTGATCATTGAAATTGCCACACCTAGTGACTATAGTGTCTTGCATACAGAGAGACACAAAGTCATAAAATACCTTGATCTGCAGGCAGAAACAAGAGCCATGTGGAAGAAAGATACCCAGACAGTTCCAATAGTAGTAGGAGCAACTGCTCTTATAAAACAGAATTTACAATCATATTTAGATAATTTATGTAACACAATATGAATTGCAGAAGGAGTCATTGATGGGCACATTGCGGGTACTGCGAAGAGCACTTTTGGCTAACATCAAAGAGTGAAATAATACTAATTTCATGAACTTTAATTGTACTCTGACTTAGGAATGGGGTCCATTCCTGTCATGGTATTAGAAACCCAAAAGACTTGGAGAAATCAAAAAAGAGAAAAACCTTATTAACAAACATATAGCAAATCTCCAACTACTCAACCACACCCAGTTTGGCTTTGTCAAGCAGAGATCATGCCTATTAAACTTGATGGATTTCTTTGAGACAATCACCACAGCCCTAGACGAGGGCAAATCTGTGCATACAGCCTACTTAGACTTAGCTAAGGTCTTTGATATAATCCCCCACTCAGGCATCATTGATAAACTCACCTATCTGGGTATCAACTCATATACTGTCAGGTGGGCTGCAAACTGGCTCACTGATAGAACTCATATACAATCAAAACAGGGGACTCCACCTACTCCAGCATACCTATAACCAGTGATGTTCCACAAGGAACAGTTGTGGAAGTCCTCCTGTTCTGAATCTACTTCTCCAAAGTACAGGCTAAAATTAAAGGACTGTGGCTGACAAAGTTTTCTGATAACTGCAAACTGGGAGGAATCATTGAAAGCCCTAGTGATCTCAACATCCTGCAAGAAGATCTTATTCAGATTCATAACTGGTGCCAAAGTCATGGTCTTAAACTTATTGCAAAAAAATGCATTCTCATCCCCTTTAGTAAGGATGAAGTTCCTGAAAACTACCACATAAATAGCAATACCCTAAGCACACAGTCAGTGGTGAGAGATCTGGGCACACAGTTTGACAGTGACCTTAACTTCAATCACCATGTTTCCACAGTGGTATGAAGGGCATTTTATAATGTTCATCTCATAAGTAAAGGCAGTGTCTCCAGAAAAAAAAAGAGGATATAAGCCCCCTGCACTCTTCCCTCATCAGGCCAATAATGAGTACAGCACTCCCTTTGGCATGCTCCTTTCCAAACACCTGCAGGAATTGGAGAGACCACAAAGGTTTGTTGCAATAAAAATTCAGGATATTCAAGATCTGTCTTATGCAGACATACTGAAATCATTTTCACTTTACTCTGGATTATACAGACTGCTTAGATGCAACCTGTGCCTTGCAAAGGGAGCAATCTTTGACCCAGCTTTAATGAAAATGCTGCACATTCATAAGTCAAATGGCATACGGGCCACTCACTAAAAAGGACCTTAACCTGGTATGTGACATCAACAGAACTTGCTGCATAGATAGAGTTGTCTCACAGAGGTTGCCCCACCTTTGAAACAAGCTTCCTATGGATGGCTCTATTTAAGCATGATTTGGATGATTGGATGGGTAACTAGAAATTCATGCTGGGGGGGGGGGGGTCCACCTATGTCTCTCTTGGACAGGGGCTATAGGTGCTGATTTTAGTGTCTGCTTGAACCAGATGCCCTTGGGATCATGAGCTGAACTTGGCTAGGCTTGTAAAGGCCCTGTGGCCATCAGCCTAGTAACCTCCTATGATCCTATAATCCTATGATTGGTAGCCTATGATGACGAATGTGGTGATGAATAGGCACAGTCCAGGGGTACAGAGGATCAGTCAGACACTGAGGTTGTGCTTCCAACATCTCCTGTTCTATGTCAGACACTGTCACTATGCCCATACATATCCATATCACAGAGACTTCACACATAGGACAGATTGAGAGTAATACAGTTGACCAGGGTAGTGTGGTTACTCCAGTTGCAGAACTGGTTAATTCTCCTTGTAGCCATTTTAAGGATCAAGGTGTCATGGTGGTGGGTTGGTATGATGTTGATGTGTTAGTAAGTGCCAGATGCTGTATGCTTAGGGTCATGGTGAAGACTGAGGTGTGTCCCAAAAGGGCCTCAGCAGAGAGACATGGATTAAACATTGTGCATTCTGATGTGCAGGACTGCCTGGAATGTATGAGCGGCTTCTTGGAAAGGATGAATGACAAACTGGATTGAGCAGTGTCTGTAATGGAACATCTGCTGTGGGATGGTCAGCATTCACATGGCCATAGAGCCGCTATATCCTATCAGAATCAGAATAACATTTATTGGCCAAGTATGCATTTATACAAGCAATTTGACTCCAGTTTCAGTGACTCTCCAGGTATGAATTACATAAATGACATACATACAACTATTAAGAACAAGACAAATGACATACATGCAACTATTAAGAACAAGACAAAAAAGTAAATATACATATGCATACAAGGTGCAAAGTGCAACTCAGTGCAAGAAATACTGACATAAACTCTGAAAGAAATAAGTATTAACAATATGTAAACCTAATAAGCTGAGTTAACCATTTATGAACTTGATGACCTGTGGAAAAAATGTTTTATATCTGCTTATTTTGGTGCGTATTAATCTGTCAAGTCCAACAGCCCAGTAGTAAAACAAAACAGAGTTTAATATGAAGAGCTTTTCGTCAGTGTTGATACAGCAACTTCATCAGATCAAATTGTTTTACTACTGGGCTGTTGGACTTGTTGGATTTGTTCATTTTGGTTTTATAGCATATTAATCTATAATGCTTGGCTGATGGTAATAGTTCAAAAAGATGGTGGCCTGGGTGTGAAGGGTCGGTGATGATCTTCCCTGCCCTTTTCATGACTCTGGATAGTACAGGTCCTGTAAGGAGGGCAAGCTAGCACCAATGATATTTTTGGGTCTAGTTTATGTGCTCAAAGTCTGAGAATATCGAATACGATATTCTCAACACGAGTACACCAAAAGCGCAAAACATCAAAAATGTAAACGGAAATCTCTGCAGGTGGAGACTTCCATTTACTTCAATGTATTGTGATCTCGGAGTTGATATATTTAAGTAGTGGGGGGTGTGGGGGATGCAGCCTCCACGTGGGGAGTGCAAGGGGGCTTGCCCCCTGCCTACACTAGTTTAAATTCTTTTTTTTTGTGTATTTTTTTTTTGGACTTCAATTGTTTTAATGGTTCGATGCATATGGTTTGATCCATATGCATTCGAGCTATTAAACTTTCGAGGTCCTAAAGTAGACCCATTTTCAGCAGACCTGAGTATTCAATGTAATCTATTTTTGTCATGATTAGACAGAAATCCAAATGACACTGTTATGTATGAGTTGAGAACAGACTCAATGACTGCTGTATTATATAGAACTGAATCAACATTTCCTGGGGGAGGTTGAACTTCCTCAGATTCTGGTGTTACCCAGTGTGGACATGCAAGATCCTGCTCCTATAGAGACACTACTTCCACTGCTATGTCACTGATTGTGGATTCCACATGCACACATGGTAGAACACATGATCATGGTCTAGGATGAGTTAGTGATGAAAGATGATACAGCAGACGTCACTCACATTTATGTAACAAACCACATTCTATCCAGGGCCATGGTCTGGAGCTGCAATGCTAAACTGACTAGTCCACCATGCATTGTTCTCCCCTGTCCAAGATGCCAGGATGTAATGCTAGCACAGTGCTTGATTGTGTTCATGCAGACACACACACACACACATTCAACAAATACCTGCCCATGCCACCTCAAACACACACATACACACACACATGCACACATGCACACACATACACACAAACACACACACCCACACACACACACACACACACACACACACACACACACACACACACACACACAAACACTATTTATCCAAGAAGTACTGTTGACTGCTATAAATATTTTGCTACTGGCTCTGAAATTTGGATACTTAAGGAATAAATTGTTGTTTTACTTGCACACACATTTGTTTGGTGTTATGCTGTTTACATTCACCATTGCAAACTGCATTTGATCGAGAGTGACATTGTCAAAATGCAGTTTTTCAATTGGCAGTTTTGTGAACCCAAATGCATTGACTACACCACATCGAATGGGTAGTGTAGTTGAGTATTTGATTTTGGAATTATGAGTGGAGATTGCCGTTCAATGAGGAACAGGTAATTATCCCATTTCCTCACTGTATTGCGATCTCAGAGTTGATCTATATAATTTGCAGGGAGTGTCCCCTGCAAACTAGTAAAATACATGTAATGATGACTATGGAATGTCATGGTATGGTAAGCTGCATAGCATGGGTGACTGACGACATCTCCTGCTATGTGGAATACTTAAAACTATAAGTGCCAATGTATTCATTTTTGACCTTGCTGCAATTTCACTGTTCTGAATTCAGGATTTCGGGTCGACCATGTGACTGGTCAACCTATGCAGTTTCAAGGTTTCAATAGTAAACCGTGTTAGGTTTGCCCTCTTGCCCCACCCCCACCTGGTGAAAGTGATAATGACTGTGACCTGCCATTTGCACATTTCTTTGTGACTTCAGGTTGCATGTATGTCTAATGCACAGAGTAGGTCTCTAACACTTGCTTACTCTGCATTTTCCTTTAATGTGAATGTATTGCAGAGTAAATGTTTTTGCTCATTGTTAATAATCAGTTGTGAGTAAATGCTTCTGTAATTGTCGACCCTCACTGTGTTTCTGTTACTGTTCTTAGTAAGGCTATTAAAGTAGATGTTTAAGTAATGCTTATTGTTATATTTGTGCAAACGATGCTAACATTGACCTGGTCACTGGTTTATATACAGTGGTCAAAATCCATAGTTTTATATTGCTAACATCAATCACAATCTATTATTGACTTTAATGTATGGCTGGGACATGTTCCACCTTATGGACATATAAAAATGTACATATTACAATAATCAGTTACATAACTCTTATTTTTTGTTGTATACAGGTTCCTTACTTACCTTGTTAATACTGCAGATAAAAGATGGGCCATTGGGGGTGGTCTCTGTCTGATGCTAACAGAACACAGCTATTACATGGTTAAATAATGGTTGTGCAGTTTTGCAGGTGCCAGTTTTAATATTAGTATGTGCTTAACCTCTTAGTTTTTCTTGTAGTGTGTGTGCTTTCCTTTGCATCTTCGACAGGACCATAGTATAATGTGCATGCCTATCTCTGCTGACAGCATCTGCAGCTGGCGGTCCTCATTCAGACTCCTCATCTGTATCTGTAAGATCTGAACCAAGCAATTGCTTTATGTTGGGCTCTATATTACCTTAGCTACTCAATTTGATGGTGGTAATTAACTCGGTTCTCTTCTGGGGCAGCAAATCTCACCCTAACTACCTATCCAAGCAAGACAAGGCAGCAACAGGCAAACGAGTCCTTCTCGTCTAACTTTAACATGGACTACCCATAATAGCACAGCCTGTAAGAAAAACTGCTCCACACTACAGATCGCTGAAAATAAAATCACTTCATCTCTAACATGTGCTCTAATGAGGAACATTGCCACACCTTCAAAACACATAATGGCACCCAATGCAACACAGAGTAGACCTCCTTTCTCATCTTCAAACTTCAGATTAACTCATTTCCCACTGCCGAATTGAACATACACACACACACACACACACACACACACACACACACACACACTCACACACAGACACACACACAGACACACACACACACACACACACACACACACACACACACACACACACACACACACACACACACACACACACACACACACACACACACACACACACACACACACACACACACACACACACACACACACACACACACACACACACACACACACACACACACAACCTGAGATGCTTCTCCCAAGCAATCCCCAACTCTCACCCCCACAAACCAAGCCACACTCACTAACCACTCTAAATCTGTAATTTCTCCTAAAATATGGGAATCTCTCCCCAACCACCTAATGGAACTACAACCCCCTTTCTCACTTTCAGAGATGAACTTAAAAAAAAAAAAATTCTTCCAAACCAAATTAAACAGTAATATCTACATAGCAGGCCTCATCACATAAGGGCCTCTCAATCTCTGCCACTTCTCACTTCAACTGCTAACACCTTCTAACTTTCTGGCCATCACTTGCCCTGAATCTCATTACCCGAAGCTTCTCTAAACTTGAAATATAATCATGTGACTTACAATGTGATGGTTTCTCTCACGACTGTTGCTACCTCTGTTGCTATTGCACAGTTTTTGTTATATATTGTTACTTTCTCTTCTGTTCTGTTTTTGATATGCATAGCTTACTGCCTCTGTGCAGAAGCTATAAATGGTCATTTGTGTATCAATGTACCAACCCAATAATCAAATGTAAGACAAAATAAAAATAAATAACATTCAGAAATTACATATTTCATCAGAAGTCTGTGTAACTTCTAATATAGAACGAAATAAGAATAATGCCCTTTTTCCACATATGCTGTGAAAATAGTTCCTTTAAACAGCATCCTCTTCTTCATTTCTTAACAAGAAACTTGGTGTTAGACAATCTTTATAACCTTTCTAGATAAAATCTGCTTTAGCATCATTTGTATACCTGAATCACAAGCTGTGTGCTTGTCATATTGCTAAACTATAATGTAGAGAAACAAATGCCTTTGTCTAGATTTATTTCTGATTTGTGGTGTTTTGTAGTTTCCTGATTAATGAGTTCAGGGATGTGTATTATTTTTTCACAGGCTAAATGTGTGTTTCACAAGTTGTATAGAAGAACAGTTATGTTTTGTACCTTGAGTTAACTACATGAACGTGATTTATTTTTCTTTATGGGTCACATTGAACTTTCTACAATATTGTCTTGTTCAGATAAAAAATATATCTCTCACTAGCATGTTATCTAATTTATGCTGTTGTCAGACAAATCCTCTAGCCATGGCTTCTGATTGTTTGGAGTACAGAAAATGCTTCATTAATGATGCAGTCATAAAACATGTCAGGGAAGAATGAAGGATTCTTGCAGAAGACATGTCCGTTAGATTTTCCCAGCTCCTTTAAACATTTTTACTATAGTGCCGTACCCAAATGTAACTTTAAGCAGAGCTCCTAGACTAGGCTCTGTAAGTGTTTGCTGGCGCTACTTTAGTGAATCATGTAATGCTGAGATTGAATGGTTGAATAAATGGAAGTCCATATCTCAGGATATTCCATTTTCTCTGAGGTATATTGATCTTGGAGATAGTATATATATACATATATATATATATATATATATATATATATATATATATATATATATACGTATATATATATATATATATATATATATATATATATATATATATGTATATATATATATATATATATATATATATATATATATATGTTTGAATAATCCATGGGCTCCCTCCCCCTGTAAAAAGGAGAAGAGCCATGTTTGATATTTGATCTTCTCCTGAATTTTTGGTGGTGATGCAGGGAGGTTAGCATCTCAGCACTCAGTGTTATGAGTTTTGACTATCGGTGGGTCTTTCCTGATACAGTTACTTGATTTTATTCATGTGATTGCTGGCTAATACATATTGTAATGTACTTTTATTTAAAGATAATCCATCTCAGTGTCAGGGACTCCAGACTTAACATTGCTATACTCATGATTGACACTCTAAATGTCAATCAGTAATGTGCAGTTTCAGAGTATGTGCATGAAAAATTTTGATTGCACTATTTTGATGATTTATTTTACTGTGAATGGCCTCAGTACAGATGGGCTATCCCAGTAAACATATAACATTTGAGAAGGGAGAAGGAAAGTGATTGGAAATCAGATGGATATTTAAATCAAAACCTACACAACATAGCAATACATAATATATTGCTATACTACAATGTAAATTCCAGAAGGTAGTTGAGTTTAGGAAGCAATATTTCTGAGCCAAGCAAATGGTTAAGGCAGTAGCCCAATGTCAGACAACAATTCTGATATTTGAGATGAGGTGCTGTCTGAACTGAAAGTGACATGGAAGCAGGGCTATGCTTAATATAAGAGTGTAGAGAGTACTCATTGTAGAGTATAGTCTCTGAGATTAAATATTATTACTGGTGAGTAATAAAGTAATAAGATAAGCTGAGGTGGTGCAGCGGTTAGCATTGTTACCTCACAGCAAGAGGTTCTCCTGTTCGATTCTCGGCTGGAGCACCTTCTGTGTGGAGTCTGCATGTCCTCCACGCAGTTGAGTGACGTTAAAGACATGCAGGTAGGTGCAAGTGTGAATAGGCATGTCTTCGTTGAAGGTTGGGCATCGGGCTGGCAACTCGGCACCATAAAAATCCACTGCCAATCATGAGCGGACCGGAGTTCCACAGTGGTGACCCCTAACCGGGAAAAGCCGAAAGTCAAACTGGTGAGTAATAAAATAGTTATATGAACTTTACTGTACTATACAGAAACTGATGTCTTATGGGAATTGTTATCGAAATTCTTTTCCTACTAGGGAATATTTGATCAACCAAGAAAAACTCTGGGCACCAGTAAAAAACTAAAAGAGCAAACACCATAACTCTCTGTTTGGAAGTTTATTAATTTAATTTAGCATATTTAACTGCATTGGCACTAATGGGTGATACCCATTTACAGAAGGTAACCTGAGAAAAAATTTCCCTTAGCAAGAAATGTACACCATTTTACTTAACAGTTTATATACATATGCGCTATAGTTTTATTGCAATGTTAGCATAGTTCTGTTTTCCTCCATTATGCCAAATTACCCTGTTTTACCTTTTTTTTTACTATATATGCATACAGGAAGGGTCGATATGCAAATGCGTAAAAAAGACAAATCCATCATAAATTAGGTAATGCCCAGTATCTTTTTACAATACCATTGGGAATAAATATAAACAATTCAATACTGACAGTCCTTTCAGTCTTGCAGAAAGAGTTCAGTTTTCAAAACCTTTCATCTGCCTTGACCTAGTTTTGATTCTGGTGTGTGCTAAAGGCATTGTCTACTGTCAGTTGTGATTATAACTGATCTAGTGGGGCTGCAATGTAACATGTAAAACAGTGTTACATCAACTCACAAGCAGTATTTCAAACATGTATCAATATGATCTAAAATGCAACACAAAATGCCAAGGAAATACAATTTTTCTTTCGATAACTTTCCTAGTTTTAGTGTTACTATTAGGTCAGATGATAAGGCAAACAGAATTTTTTTGTTACTGAAATTTATTGTGTAGATAAAGTACATTACATACAATTCTGACAACTCTGCAGCATAGAATTCCAAGATGGAACAAGCAAATAGCAATATTTTTTTTTCATTGACTACTGTCTGCAGAAAGGGTAGAGCATACCCATACAACATAATATCTCTCTCTGTAGATAGATAGATAGATATTGGTGTGTAAAAACAAAAGCTACTGATTTCCTTTAGCAGCAGGCAATTGTGATCTTCAACATGCAATGGTCCTCTCAACTTATTAAGAAAATGCTCGCTAATAATACAGTGCAGCTTACTCTGATGGCAACATGAGATAAATGCCCAAATTGTGCACAGATAGCCAGATAGCAGGGGTGAGAAGATGGAAGTGAGTGGTATATGACTTCCTCACCCTGCAAACAGAAGGGCAGCTTGCTTGGCTCTCTCCCAGTAGGGCCGCAGGTGGTGCATCCTATGGAATCCAGGCCAGAGGAACATGCTTCTATGGTGTAGTTATTTAGTTCATAGAGGATTTCCAAGAATGCTGTCAGCTGCTGTGTGCTTGGGAAGCTTTCAATAGGTTGCTAGGAGCTCCTACGGGCATATGGAGAGCTTGATGTCTGCCTGGATTATAACCCCATGATCATCTCTTACCTGATGAGAGATCCAAGGAGACATGAATGCTTTTCATGCATTGAGGAACGAATGAGATAAACAAATCATGGCGGAGGGGGTTGAAGCTCGGTATTAAGAAAGGTTAAAAATACAGTACAAGATATTGCTTGAAACAAACAGTAGACCTCTCTATGTTAAATAGATACACACACACACACACACACACCCACAAGCACGCACACATGCACTCACAACACGCACACACACACACACACACACACACACACACACACACACACACACACACACACACACACAGACACACACGCGCATACACATGCACTCATGACACACACACACACACACAAGCACACACACACACACACACACACACACACACACAAGTGCACACACATATGTGCACGGACACACACACACACGCACACACTGCATGCTCGCGCGCACACATGCACTCATGACACACTCGCACAAACGTGCACACATATGTGCACAGACACACACACACACACACACACACACACACACACACACACACACACACACACACACACACACACACACACACACACACACACACGCACACACACACACACACACACACACACAAACACACTCACACAACACATTACAGTGCAAAAACAAAGAAAGGTTGATTTACTGTAATATGCTGGCATGCCCTGTTATGGTTCATGGTTTGATGAAGGCTTGTAAACCACACATTTACCATTTTTCTTGCAATCAAGTTCTGCTTTTTCAACTAGATAATTACTATTCTATAATTAGAATGTGGTAAAGACTTCTTGTATGCAGTCAAGACTCTGTCTAATTTTAGTAGATGTTGTCCATCCATAATGATAATCTTTACTTATCCCCACCATCTTTGTGGTTGTGGACAGCAGATATCCTGACAATTGCCATTAATACATAAACACTACTTATGTCTATAACCATATATAAGAGGAAGCCATACATAGTTTGAAACAGCCCACAGCGCAAAAAGACAAAGAGACCAAACTGCGTGAATCATTTGATAATTAAAAGATATGCCTTTTCATAGGAAAGAAATTTGAGCAATGTCACTTGACTCAACTGACCTACCAGATATTGTAGTATAGCGGGTTATTCCAGATTAACTTTGTTTCCTTTGAGAGAGACATTTGTACATTTCTTTCACCCAATTCATCCAATCAGATTGCTAGTTTGTAGTGCTCAGGTGAGCTTTGGTGTGCCCATTTTTTTGTACTCTTGATCAGGCCTTGTAGCTATACAGAACTCCCTACAGCTGAAGGAACTAAAAAGCTGACTATTGGGGAATAAAAACAGCATTTACTTAATGCAGTCCATTTTGAATTTTTAGTATTCCATATCACTGTGTATTTCTCATTACAGGATTCTAAAAATATTTCTTTACGGATGCCGTCATTTTATAGTTATAGAAGAATTGAGCACATCCTGTCATGCAGAATTAAAACATCTACCAGTTAATCTCTTTTCAAATAGTGAGGAACATGGCGTAGTCTCACATTTAATATCTCATGGCTGTGACTATTTATTCTTACTCATTTCTTTGCATTTTTCACCAGCATTGATCTTGAATTTATCATGCAAACTACCTCCAAACACACATCCTTCAGGATCTTGCATGCTGCTATCTTCTACCCCTGAACAAGTAATTACAGCTCTAAAGGAACCCCTGCTTGTTGTGGGTCAATAAATTCTTATTATAACCATATTAGCTTAACCTTAGACAGGCCTTATTTCCTGTTATCCTGCTGTCATACTTCCGCCATTTGTCTAGCTGGCAAAGCAATTATATCTAGCAAGGACACCAAACAGTTAGTTTTCTATGCCTTTAATGTTTTAATATAAGCTCATTGTCTTTTGAAATAATGACAAACCAGGCAGAGAGCAAATGCGTTTTTAGTGTCAGATAAAACCAATCACTTTTAAGTAGAAATATGCTACATATGTTAACATGAAGATTATTTAACTGTTTTCTTGCTTCTGGAAAAAATAAAGATTTATTGCACTATTATAAATAAATATTTCATTAGAAACTGACTGATTATCAAGAAATGAAAGATTTTTTCAGACATGCTGCAATGCAGCTAAAACACTAAAACATAATTTCCCTTTGTGCATTAATACAAAGAATTTTATCAGCTCATATGTAGAAAGTTTATTCCTGAATGACAGTAATCTAAATACATTACTGTGAAACCTATAATTGCTAAATTATAATATACTGATACGGCAAACAAGAAGAGAATGCTGGTTGTGGTCTCTGTTGGAGGCTGTCAT
>NC_056746.1:1223739251-1223786751 GCF_019279795.1 Protopterus annectens | reverse complement strand
ACAGAGGCAAAGTTTCTTTTTTGCTTAAGCCTTGACTTCTGTACTGCTCTGGATGATATAGTACAAGTGAAAAATCAGTGCTATGATGAAAGCAACAACTGCCCAAATGGCGATGAGCCCCTCTATTGCCATTGCTCCTGCTGTCATCATCAAGCTCTCCAGTCTCCCCAAAACCTATCACCATAGCCATGCCCTTATGCCACCCCCCTGATAAAGGGAAGTACATTTTTCATCTTCATTGCCCCTTGTCAATGTCACCAGCCTTGTTAGTGTCTGAGCTGATAATCAAACCCAAGTTTTCTGTTTCTTGCTCATTGCTTTGCCCCACTGTGCCACAAGCCAATGAGTGTCCTCAAATATTTCTTGAATATGTACAATGTTACATTTTTATTCTATTGTTAAACCAAATAAAGCTGAGAAGCAGCTTACCACTCAGCATTCCTTTGACATGGCAAGAATATGTGTACTACTGTAATAAGAATGGCAAATTAACTTTGTGGCTTGTATTCTAAATCCAGAGTTAGAGTCATAGGCTACTATTGGGCTATATGCACTTATAAACTATTTAAAGCCTATAACTTAAAATTCATATCCCATTGGTAAAAATCAAACCATGTACCTTGTCTATGAGGGAGACACCTTATCTATTATGCTACCTCCCAACCCCTTGTACATATAATTCTGAAATACAAAGCCGGATGCAGCACTAGGCAACCTAGGCAGTTGCCTAGTGCCAGCTGGCTAGGGGAGGTGGTGCTGGAGGCTGCCACAACTTTTAATTTTTAAATAAACAAAAACAAAAAAATTCAATTTTTTTCACATCCATGCATCTTTTTCTTTAAGGATACCTTCTCTGTGCATGTGTTGTGCAGCCACATCGTAACTAGATTGTTGGCCGAATAGCTTGGGACAAGTGCTGCTTTTCCTTTTGAATACATTGGAGATAACCACTCCCTCCATATGTGTGCAGTTCTGATTAGGGATGGCAGGTTAGTGAAATTAGTTTGGTTAGGCTCAAACCCTGTAATCTGGCTACATAAGACAAGAGGCTTTACCTTCTACACCATTTACCAGACTACAACTTAGTCATCAGAGCTGATTGAAATGTGCTAAAAATGGTAATTTTTGTCTTTTATTGGTTCATTTTGTTTCAGTGCATAATGGAAAAAAAATCTTCAAAACTACAGAGGTACATTTTCAAGGAATGTGAGTTTCAGTGCATTTTCAAGGAATGTAAGTGTCAATGGAAGAAAAGTTTGCTGTTGCTCATGCTGTCTGTCTTGAATGTGCAACTGTTTTATTTAGCAAGTGTCTGTCTGTGTTTGTGCTCAAAAAATTCAAAGCAGTGTTAGTAATATAACTGGTAGCATACATTCCTTTGGTGCAGAAGACTGTGGGTTCTACTCCCCTACCATGTAGATAGATTGCTGGTAGTATATTGACATTTGGGGGGTAAGGGAGTTGAAGTGTGTTGCACTCCTGACTGTGTCATTCCTTGGATGAGATATTAAAGCGAGGCCCCATCTTCAGTTAGTGATAAGTGCTGTGAGACCTTTTGTATTCACCTGGACTATCAAGAATGGTAGGGAGAAGTTCACCAATGCTCTAGCCAATTTTACCATAGTAGCATAAATGCCACCAAGGATCTCCCCCTTGAAAAGTTGTTACTAGCTATGGAGACTAACCTGGTCAACAAAGGATATTTAATTTAAACATTTTAAACTAAATCCATATCTCTGTCTTCATTTCCAAAGTAAAAAAACAAATTGTATGCATGCCGACAGTTTTAAGCAGTGTTTATGGTAAATGGGGAGAGAAAGACAAGTAATGAGACCTCAGAACTGATGCGGGGAGGTGGGCCGTGGGCTATTTTCCTGCATAGGGATCCATTTCACCATATAATCTGGCTTTGTTGAAATAGAGTGAGTTAAGCCCTGTGACATGATCTATTTTGAAATTTAAAGATCAGTACTGAAGTCTTTAGTCATTTTCTTCATTTCAGTGTTTCAGATATGGTTGTCACTGGTAACACCATATTATGTAAGAGTTTATGGTCAACAGATTTGAACAACAATTTTTTTTTGTTTGTTTCTATATTTGTTGTTTGTTTCTTGTTTATTCATATACTAATGGATGTAGCAGAATGGATGAATGCAATAAACACAGCTGAAAGAATGAAGGGATGTGAAGAAGGTTTGTAATAAGTATGGCAGACAGCGCAATAAATAAAAAACAGATTGAGAGCATTGGCACAATCAAGACTTTCTCCCATCTGGAAAAAGTAGAGGTATATTGTGAATGAGGTATGATGCAAAAGACTGAGCACAAAAATGAGTGTTATAGTCATAGGCTATTGGGTGAATGGTCATTATCCTCAGTCATCAGGCCTCAGTCTTAGCAGGTTCGGCCTTAGAAAAGTTGCATACAAAAAATAGGAGATACTCAGAATTAAGACATGCAGATAACCTGCTGCTTGAAGTTATCTGTTTCTTAGATGGAATTGATAGGTTTTTCTATCATATGAACAATTACTTGTAGGTAAATAGTATTTTGACCTGCCACAGATACCTTGTCCAACTAAGTTAACCAGAACTAATTTTATCCAAGGTCAGTTTTCTGGTAAATTCCAGCATGCCTACTGATTATGGAGGCTTATTAGAATAACCATTCTTATTTAGGAGAAGGAAGTATTTTTTTCTTTCGCCCTCTTTCTCTTTCAAATCACAGCATTGTTGTTAGGTGAGGTATTTTACAGCATAACTTGTCATGTCAAGGTGGGTAAGAAGTGATTTTATTAACAGCATATCAGAACCTGTCATAGCTGGCAAGCTGACAGTGGACAGAAATGGATCTTGTCCAATAATTATTTCAGGAAGCCTGAGATGACAGGGAAACTTGAGCCTGTGACAGTATCTTAGGCAGTGCAGTAGCTGACTATAAAAACGGAGTCTGGGGTGGGGGTGCAGCCAAAATGGTTGAGTGATATCTTAGGTTACCTAGATTTAAGCTTCTTGCACTCATCATTTTATGTTTATTGACTAAATTCTATATAACTAGAAACTGGTTAGATTGTACTAAACTTTCCTGGTGCGGCCTTAAGAATTTACTGATAAAGTACATATCTCCACAAAATATTTTATTAATAACCCAAATAAGCGAGTATATTACAAGGAAATATGGAAAATAATTTTGGTGTCTTTCAGGGAGATTAGAAAATCTATGATCTAGTATCCAAGATGCTTTAGTTTCTCAGCCTGGCTAGTCTGATCTACCTCCTTGTATGTTTGTGTCTTTATTACGGAATTACTGGGTTCCTTTCTATGGAAATCACAGTAGCATCTCCTATATAATCTTTGGGTAATCTTTTCTTGTGTATATATGTTTGATAATCATTTTGTTCCCCCCTCCCCTTTTTCTGTTACAGCTTATGTTATATAAGAGGACTATAGTATAAATGTATTTATTCATGACGTACCTGTTTCACTTTGTACTTAATTCTGTTTTATCTTGATTGTATTGCCATGCCATATTGTTTCATTGTCCTATTTGTAAAATTCAGTAAAAAAGTTATTTGAAAAAAAAATGGTTGAGTCATATCAGCACTTGCTGACAGCTTTGTGACTTTAACTTTTGGAAGAAAATTTCACTTAAAAATATTTGTTATGAAAACTTCAGTTGTTAATAACCAGTGGGAATACTGAGCATATAATATATAGTGGGAGTCTTCAAAAGCTAAAATGTTACTTTCAGAAATTAACTTTATAAATATTACCAAACAGAAAAATGCAAGGTGAGTTACTCAAAATAAAAAAAAAAACAGGGCAATTCTTTTAAAAATGAAATCCAATCAATAATGTCAAGTGTGCAAGACATTTCTGTCAAGATGGCTAAAGTAGACTCAAAATTTGACACTCTTAAGGAAGAAAGTTAAAAAAATGATTTAATAGGGATTGTAGTGAAAAGGCAAAATGTGAAAATCAGAAGCATGGAAGATGCCTTAAACGTTTATGAAGGAAAATACCTGAGAATGATGATTCTCAATTTGTTTTTTTTTTAAACAAAATAGTTGGCTTATTGTCAAAATAGATGCTATGGGAAACACATTTAGAAGAATCAGTATAGAAATGTATGGGATACCAGAAAATAAAATGGTGGCAACATAAGTTTTATTACCAACATAGCTAAATAAGAATTTAAACTTACCTGAAGCCTCATCTTTTGGTATCAGCAGTACAAATGGATTTCTGGCATATTCCTCCATGAAGAAAAATAATCCTCCACATTCCACATTTTTTTTTGTTGGTGTAGTGTTTTGATGTTGTCATGATATTCTGTTATCATATTGTGATCTATTTTTGCATTCTTTCTCTTTGTATTCATGAAACATTTAACCAATTCCATCATAATTCAGAAAAACAAATACTGATTCATTGAAACAAATACCAAACAACCTCATAGGTTCATAGGTTCATAGATTCATACTAGGCTATCTGCCCTGGGGCAATTATAAGCCTAGCCCGATTCTGTATGGCTTACGCCACCCCTTGATTTGAGTATACTGTTCCCTTTTTAAGGTTTAGTTTACTGTGCCTCTGTCTAATAGTGACACGGGAGTAATCCCTGGGACAAACCTATGATCCCCCATCCACTTATCGAGATTCTTCTTGAAGAGATTCAGTGAGGTGCTCTGCCTCACATGAACTGGAATTCTATTCCAGAGCGAAGGGAGCCTCTGGGTTATGAACCTGTCCCTCCAGCAAGTTCTATTTATTTCTGTGCTGAGGTTCAAGTCCCTCGAGCGTGTGGCTCTAAGGGATTTAGATTTACTGAGGTGGAGCATGTCCATTAATTCTGGATTTGACATAGCTTTGTATGTCAGGCATAGATCACCTCGAAGTAGGCGGTATGCAACTGAGTAGAGCTGGAGTTTTTTAACCGAGCAGCATATGGCATCTGTTTGAGACCCTTGATCCTCTTTGGTGAGATACTTTTGGGGTCTTTCTAATTGCTGCAGGTGTCGGGTAAGGTACATCCCAAAAGGGGCATTGTATTCTATGATGCGCCTGATGAGGGAAGAATAAAGGGGCATGATTACCTCTCTTGATCTAGATGTGAAACCCTTCTTGATGAGGTGGGCTATGTAGAAGGTCTTTCTAACCACTTTGGCAATGTGGTTTTCAAAGGAGAGATTGCTATCAACTTGGGTCCCCAGGTCCCTAATAACTTTCTCTGTACTTAATGGGTTTCCGCCTATGTGGTAATTTGTGGGCACATTGTTTTTGCCAAAGGGTATGACTATACATTTTTTGGCATTTAGCTTTAAACCATGGTGCTGGCACCAGTTATCTGTCTCTGTGAGACCTTTTTGAAGTATGTTTGTGTCAGCTGGAGAGTTAATTATGACGCCCAGTTTGCAGTCGTCTGCGAACCTGGTGAGCCATAGTCCTCCCACGTTTGCCTGTACCTCGGAAAAGTATATACCGAACAAGAGTGGTCCCAGGACAGAACCCTGTGGGATGCCATTTGTGACCGGTTTCGAGTCTGACATGGCTCCAGCAACTCTCACTCTGTGGGTTCTGTCTTTGAGCCAGTTTGCAACCGATCTTGTGACATAGGGGTTTATATTTAAGCTGGATAGCTTATCTATGATGCCCGAGTGGGGTATTGTGTCAAATGCCTTTGCAAGGTCCAGATAGGCTGTGTGGACTACCTTCCCTTCATCTATGGCTTTGGTGACTGTTTCAAAGAAGTCAACCAGGTTCAAAAGGCAGGAACTGCCCTTGACAAAGCCGAACTTGGTAGGATCTAGTGTCTGTACGTCCCCAATGTCTTTGTTTATGAGATCCATGATGATCCTCTCCATAGCCTATACTTCCTGCCCCACACGTGACACATATCCTCATTGCTTCACAGATGTAAAAATCATGTCTAATAGACTGTTTAGGCTAATGTTCACAAAAAAAAGTGAAACAAGAAAAAGTCCTGCTGCCCCTAATGTACTTGTTTGCCATATATTGCTTTCAGCCATTGAATGTACAAAACTTCATTCAAGAGACTATGTTATGTCTCTTAGTATTTAAAATCCATCCATCCCTCCGCCCTTTTTTCCCATTGTTTACAGACAGGGTTGGGGTATCACAACAACACTGACAATCATTTAGAGTTATCTTTAACTATTTAAAATATTTAATATTTAATATTTTGGAGCAAATATTCTGAACCAATTTGGCTACTCTGACAACACGGAAGGATAAGGCTGATGGCAATCGCAATCCTTAGATATATCCATAGTAGTTACACTTCTTTTTTTTTATATTTTTTCCTTGCTGGAAACTTCCTTGCAGACATTAGTAAGTGGTAGTTGCAAATATATTATTTGAAAGAAAAAAAAAAGCACTTTCTGCAAGCTCCTCCTTGTGGCAAGCCAAGTAATATGCAAATGTGCCAAGTCTAATGAGTATGTCTCTGTACAATGCAGAGACAACAAATAACCTTCATTGTCTGAGCAACTACAATCAGTTATGGCAAAATTGTATTACAAGGAAATCTCATCCATAATGTGATATATGCACATTGCCTATTTACATGTGAGGTAGGTATACAAACTCAATGTAATTGAATAATATGTGGAAAACACTGGCTGAAGACAAATGTGCATAAGCGATAGTTTATAAAAGTGACAAATATCTATACTATGTTAAGGATAACATTGTAAAACCCAGAAGGACATATATATTATTCGCTGAATTGATCATAATCTGAAAAAAAAACTCTTAATGAAACAATCAGTTAAGGCAAAGTGGCAGTCACAGACACATTTCCAGTGCTAACAGTAGTTAACATTGGGTTTGGTATATGTGTGGAGAGCACAAGTAATGCACACAGCCAAGGAAACGGGGTAACAGCAAAGCAGATGTGCAGTGAGACTAATGAAGAGGGGCATGTAAGTGGGTTCTGGAATAGAAACGTCAGAGGGACAGTTTGAGGGGCATAGGCAAAGTTTTTTTTTTTGGGGAATAGGCCCCATTTTTTTGTTTATTGGAGTAAAGAAGATATGGAAAGACACAGAAGGAGGTGAGGAAAAGTATGGGTACAAACATATAATAAGTATCACAAAACATGACAAACAAAGGTTGGGGATATAAAAAAGGATAGGGGAGGTACATAGACAGCATAAATATGGACTCTTCAACATTGATTAGGAAAAGATGTCAAATCGGGTAGGGATACATACCAGTCATGGTGCACCTCACGAATACATTATGCACCAATGTACAAAGCAGTGCTGAGATGTTGGAAGGTGTGTGACAGTCACACCAAAGTGAGTATAACTACTGGCAGGTATGCATCAGAGAACACTAAATGGAGAGTGCTGTCACTGAAGTACACAATGGACACAAACGTCATCATCCACTAGGCTATTGGCACTGCAAGGCTGATCAAATGTAGTCAAGGAAATGTAGGAACAGATTAGAACTGCCAGATGTGCATGCTGCAGCTAAACCCAGTGCTAAGCAGCACTATTGTAACAAAAGTGCAATGTGGCTGTGTAATAAACAAATACATTCACACACCAATAAAACAGGATACTTGGGATCCAGATGTAAAACATGGCATTCCATACCAGAGGCATTACAGAAGCACTGTAGATGTGTGACATGCAATGACATGACACAAGCCAAACATGAAGATAGCTTGTCACACATACCCACACCAATGACATGAAATTTGAAGCACATGGTGATAGCAATACATTATGAAAAAGCATATGAATAATAAAAAAGTAAGGAATGTGATTCTGTGCAAACATAGATATGCAAATTGCATACAAATATCTTGGTAATGCACAACACACAAGCAAAATGTGAACTCTGATGGAATCTTCTCAATTACCACCAGACTGTATATATGACTTTTATTAGTATGATACCCTAACAAAGTGGCATAGTGTCATATAGTCCCAGTACACCTACACTTCAATAAAAATACATTACACAAAGTGCGCATGCACATATACATTTGCCACTTATATATGAAACATATGCACGTATGTATCTATCTATCTATACACAAAAACACACACACACTCACACACATAAATATATATATATATATATGTATATATATATATATATATATATATATATATATATATATATATATATTTATAGTATCTATCCATCTATACACATACACACACACACACACACACACACACACACACACACACACACACACACACACATTTAAATTTGTATTTAGATATATCCACAACTACAGCACACCATTTGTAGGTAAACGACACATACATACACATTGTAGCCTTACAATGAGTTACTAAAGTGTTTGCAATGTTAGGGGCATCCAGTTGTGAAGTCACACAAAGGAAGACTGCTGTTACTGTATTATACATAATGACAATTGGACAAGGATGTTAACATGTGTAGTACATAGCCGAGGTGTACACATGGTAGTATATAAGTTAAATGAACATTATAGTGATGTTTGCCAAAATACATAAGTTATATGATATGGTTTCTTACTACTTATGCCATTCATATGATAACAACATGGAATTCCCAAAGGAAACTGGAAACATTTGGGCACCTCTCCTAAAACCTGCACCAACTGGAAAGGCCAAAGAAATAACTCACAAAGAGAATCCATGGCCTCCACTACCTGTCATATGTGGACAGGCTGAAATCACTATCACTCTACTCAGTATTATGCAGATTGCTTAGAGGTGATCGTGCCTTGCCTACAAGGCAATCTCAGACACTGCCCTATTAGAGAAGCTCCATATCCGTAAGTATAACTCCTCGCTCATTATCCACTCAAAAAGCCTAAATCTAATATATGATATCAACAAAATCTGATGGAGACACAGTTTTGTCTCCCAGAGGCTGCCCCATCTCTGGAATAGGCTTCCGATACACATCAGACAGAGTACCCCACTGACCCTATTCAAGCACAACCTTGGTGAGTGGATGGGAAACCATAAATGTGTCCCAGGGGTTTGACCTATCTTCCTCATAGACAAGGACAACAGATACTGACTGAGATTTATTTTGTAGAGATAAACTCTTGGCTGGACTTGTAAGGGCCCAAGATCCATTAGCCTAGTAAACTCCTATGATCCTATGTCAATCCATGACAATAAGACTATCTGATAATATGACAGGCTACAAGCTATTGGCAGACACATATATTATGTCAGTAGAATTAAAACGTGTACTACATGGCATACAAGTTAGCATAAGTGCATAGTGCCGTTGAAACTCCTGACACAACCATGTCACTGTTGGAGAAAATACAATAATGTCCCATGTATATAAGCAGGTAAATCAAAATCAAAAATAACCAAGAGTGTACAGAACATGCATGCATATATCTCACATTTGAATGTAGTTTCATGAGAATGACACCAAAGTGGTATCCGCGTACCTGTCAACTGTCCAGATTTTTGCAGAATTTCCAGATTTCATCCTGATATTTCTGATCTGTTCCTAATAAAATTGTTTTTTTTGGCTAATCACAGAGGATTGAAGTCACTAACTAAAGAAACACATTTGAGTTTTAGACTTCATATTCTCCAGACAAAAGCATGCAAGCACAAGTCTGCTCTTCTAGTAACTTTCTAAGTTTATGATAGGCATATTTAAAGTCTGCCCCTATTTTTGAGCCTTTGCTCTCCCCCTATTATTTTAGGCTTTGTAAAGATTTCTTGCACTAAAAGTTTGAGAGGTATGGTGACATGTGTGAAATGTTATTACATGTAGCATATGCAATGTATTACATTTGTTAATGTTGATAACTGTTCATGTATGCATGTGAATACTGCCACCAAAACAAGTGAGTCGTACTGGGCACATGTATCAGACATATCTATTACATAAAAGGGTAGACTGCATCTGAAGTAGCATTGTTACAGTGCACTGCATGCAGGAGAGGCAAGGCATGTACACAGTGTAGAAATACGTTTCCTATCATCTGTAACACTCTCCACAGGTATGTCAGCATCTGATGAGCATATAACACCATGGTGATACTGGCAGAATTATATTTTAACAACTGTCATAAGCTAGCAATGCTATGTAGCCCCATGCAAGCATAACTGTGCGCTGTGCATCATGTGTATCTAATAATGCAAAATGGCTCAATAGGAATACACACCATCATGCAGCATTACTTGATTGGGTTACATAGACAATAGGTATAGTCCAGAGGACCCTTTGTGGTAGAGTCAGAGATCCCAAATGATCTCTTATATGAGCTCCTTAAAGAAGTCTTGCATGGTCTGTGCTGCCGTCTACTGGAAGAATTTGCTCACAATACCCCTCATCTCAGTTTGGACCACATTGGTGACAACATCACAGATCTAGTCCCTGAGGTCATCTGGGTGGTATGATGGTGGAAGCCTTTACTGTCGGTCCGCTAGAACAATGGTGCATGCTGGTTCTGGTACCTCAGCATCATCTTAATCATCTTAGTTCCTGCTTGGGTCCTACAAATCTATGCAGGAAGTGGTCATGCACATCATCTATGGATTGATGGACTAGAATGGGTCTCACTCTCTGTAACATGACAATGACTGTACATTCTTACATATTCCTAGAAAGGCCTTTAGAGTAAAAGAAAGACAGCAATATGTACAGCAATATATATCTCATTCATGCTATACAATATCCGCGTGTTATGTATGTGATGTATTAGTCATGTGAGAATTATTCTTTCAATTTTTCAATAATTTTCAATTATTCAATCATTTTAAGTAGAGTGGCTGCTACTGAGATTTGTCTGCATACATCAACTGGACATAAGCTGATTTAAGTATATTTCCTTCATTTTATTGTGGTTGTTATAACTTGGGGACTGATTTCTCAGATCTAGCTCTGTTGAAACTGTCTTGTGTGTGTGTCTGAAGCTCTGCACTAGTTGTTAAACTGCTCTGAAATTCCTTTAAGTGTTAATTAGCTTGGGGGGTTTTCTGATAACTTTAAAACCTGTGTTGGTTACATCTCTGGTAATCATTTTAAGTAGAGTGGCTGCTACTGAGATTTGTCTGCATACATCAACTGGACATAAGCTGATTTAAGTATATTTCCTTCATTTTATTGTGGTTGTTATAACTTGGGGACTGATTTCTCAGATCTAGCTCTGTTGAAACTGTCGTGTGTGTGTGTCTGAAGCTCTGCACTAGTTGTTAAACGGCTCTGAAATTCCTTTAAGTGTTAATTAGCTTGGGGGGTTTTCTGATAACTTTAAAACCTGTGTTGGTTACATCTCTGGTAATCATTTTAAGTAGAGTGGCTGCTACTGAGATTTGTCTGCATACATCAACTGGACATAAGCTGATTTAAGTATATTTCCTTCATTTTATTGTGGTTGTTATAACTTGGGGACTGATTTCTCAGATCTAGCTCTGTTGAAACTGTCTTGTGTGTGTGTCTGAAGCTCTGCACTAGTTGTTAAACTGCTCTGAAATTCCTTTAAGTGTTAATTAGCTTGGGGGGTTTTCTGATAACTTTAAAACCTGTGTTGGTTACATCTCTGGTAATCATTTTAAGTAGAGTGGCTGCTACTGAGATTTGTCTGCATACATCAACTGGACATAAGCTGATTTAAGTATATTTCCTTCATTTTATTGTGGTTGTTATAACTTGGGGACTGATTTCTCAGATCTAGCTCTGTTGAAACTGTCTTGTGTGTGTGTCTGAAGCTCTGCACTAGTTGTTAAACTGCTCTGAAATTCCTTTAAGTGTTAATTAGCTTGGGGGTTTTCTGATAACTTTAAAACCTGTGTTGGTTACATCTCTGGTAATCATTTTAAGTAGAGTGGCTGCTACTGAGATTTGTCTGCATACATCAACTGGACATAAGCTGATTTAAGTATATTTCCTTCATTTTATTGTGGTTGTTATAACTTGGGACTGATTTCTCAGATCTAGCTCTGTTGAAACTGTCTTGTGTGTGTGTCTGAAGCTCTGCACTAGTTGTTAAACTGCTCTGAAATTCCTTTAAGTGTTAATTAGCTTGGGGGTTTTCTGATAACTTTAAAACCTGTGTTGGTTACATCTCTGGTAATCATTTTAAGTAGAGTGGCTGCTACTGAGATTTGTCTGCATACATCAACTGGACATAAGCTGATTTAAGTATATTTCCTTCATTTTATTGTGGTTGTTATAACTTGGGGACTGATTTCTCAGATCTAGCTCTGTTGAAACTGTCTTGTGTGTGTGTCTGAAGCTCTGCACTAGTTGTTAAACTGCTCTGAAATTCCTTTAAGTGTTAATTAGCTTGGGGGGTTTCTGATAACTTTAAAACCTGTGTTGGTTACATCTGTGGTAATCATTTTAAGTAGAGTGGCTGCTACTGAGATTTGTCTGCATACATCAACTGGACATAAGCTGATTTAAGTATATTTCCTTCATTTTATTGTGGTTGTTATAACTTGGGGACTGATTTCTCAGATCTAGCTCTGTTGAAACTGTCTTGTGTGTGTGTCTGAAGCTCTGCACTAGTTGTTAAACTGCTCTGAAATTCCTTTAAGTGTTAATTAGCTTGGGGGTTTTCTGATAACTTTAAAACCTGTGTTGGTTACATCTCTGGTAATCATTTTAAGTAGAGTGGCTGCTACTGAGATTTGTCTGCATACATCAACTGGACATAAGCTGATTTAAGTATATTTCCTTCATTTTATTGTGGTTGTTATAACTTGGGGACTGATTTCTCAGATCTAGCTCTGTTGAAACTGTCTTGTGTGTGTGTCTGAAGCTCTGCACTAGTTGTTAAACTGCTCTGAAATTCCTTTAAGTGTTAATTAGCTTGGGGGGTTTTCTGATAACTTTAAAACCTGTGTTGGTTACATCTCTGGTAATCATTTTAAGTAGAGTGGCTGCTACTGAGATTTGTCTGCATACATCAACTGGACATAAGCTGATTTAAGTATATTTCCTTCATTTTATTGTGGTTGTTATAACTTGGGGACTGATTTCTCAGATCTAGCTCTGTTGAAACTGTCTTGTGTGTGTGTCTGAAGCTCTGCACTAGTTGTTAAACGGCTCTGAAATTCCTTTAAGTGTTAATTAGCTTGGGGGTTTTCTGATAACTTTAAAACCTGTGTTGGTTACATCTCTGGTAATCATTTTAAGTAGAGTGGCTGCTACTGAGATTTGTCTGCATACATCAACTGGACATAAGCTGATTTAAGTATATTTCCTTCATTTTATTGTGGTTGTTATAACTTGGGGACTGATTTCTCAGATCTAGCTCTGTTGAAACTGTCTTGTGTGTGTGTCTGAAGCTCTGCACTAGTTGTTAAACGGCTCTGAAATTCCTTTAAGTGTTAATTAGCTTGGGGGTTTTCTGATAACTTTAAAACCTGTGTTGGTTACATCTCTGGTAATCATTTTAAGTAGAGTGGCTGCTACTGAGATTTGTCTGCATACATCAACTGGACATAAGCTGATTTAAGTATATTTCCTTCATTTTATTGTGGTTGTTATAACTTGGGGACTGATTTCTCAGATCTAGCTCTGTTGAAACTGTCTTGTGTGTGTGTCTGAAGCTCTGCACTAGTTGTTAAACTGCTCTGAAATTCCTTTAAGTGTTAATTAGCTTGGGGGTTTTCTGATAACTTTAAAACCTGTGTTGGTTACATCTCTGGTAATCATTTTAAGTAGAGTGGCTGCTACTGAGATTTGTCTGCATACATCAACTGGACATAAGCTGATTTAAGTATATTTCCTTCATTTTATTGTGGTTGTTATAACTTGGGGACTGATTTCTCAGATCTAGCTCTGTTGAAACTGTCTTGTGTGTGTGTCTGAAGCTCTGCACTAGTTGTTAAACTGCTCTGAAATTCCTTTAAGTGTTAATTAGCTTGGGGGGTTTTCTGATAACTTTAAAACCTATGTTGGTTACATCTCTGGTAATCATTTTAAGTAGAGTGGCTGCTACTGAGATTTGTCTGCATACATCAACTGGACATAAGCTGATTTAAGTATATTTCCTTCATTTTATTGTGGTTGTTATAACTTGGGGACTGATTTCTCAGATCTAGCTCTGTTGAAACTGTCTTGTGTGTGTGTCTGAAGCTCTGCACTTGTTGTTAAACTGCTCTGAAATTCCTTTAAGTGTTAATTAGCTTGGGGGGTTTTCTGATAACTTTAAAACCTGTGTTGGTTACATCTCTGGTAATCATTTTAAGTAGAGTGGCTGCTACTGAGATTTGTCTGCATACATCAACTGGACATAAGCTGATTTAAGTAAATTTGGTGGCTTTTGCAGTGCCCGCCCCACTGTAGATTTGATCTAGGACACTCCCCCAGTCCCTTCTCTTTACCGCATTCTCTCTAATAAACCCTTTCTGCACTTGCTTTTAGTCCTTTTTAATTTAATTACATTTTTTTCATACTGTGTGTGGACTAATATTGCTACATACTCAAGTGTGCCAGCTTGCACTGCATGTGAATTGTTTTTATAGCATTTACTGTCTGTTTTTTTCCTTGTCGCTGTAAAAAAAAAAAAAAAAAAAAAAAATTCTCTTG
Organism: Protopterus annectens; assembly: GCF_019279795.1. Classification (NCBI taxonomy): domain Eukaryota; kingdom Metazoa; phylum Chordata; order Ceratodontiformes; family Protopteridae; genus Protopterus; species Protopterus annectens. Next base: position 1,223,772,202 of record NC_056746.1, on the reverse strand, counting down.
TTTTCCTGCCTTACTGAACTAGAGTAGTCCAGTTTCAGAGTTGCTGATCCCTGGGCTTTGTTTTAGTTCCTGTTACTGATCCATTGCCTTATTAGGAAGGAGGAAGTTTCTTTGCTTACCAGTGGGAGTGGGAAGCACTGAGCGGCCTTTTGTCCGATTTGGTGAAGTTTCAGCCAGAAACTAGTAGTCCATTGGTCGTTTTGGGCCAGTTCCTAGCTCCTTTCAGCTCCCTGCTATAAAACACGCTAAACACGCGTTTTCCAGCTTGTACCAACTCAGCACAGATCCTCGTGGTGGCCTGCAGAGTGATCCAAGCAGCAGAGAGCTAAAAGAGTGACTTTCTACCAGATATAAGTATTTATGTGGCTTTCCCACTGTTATTAAGCTAGCGACTGCATTTCGCCTGTTTTACTGCTACTTTAAGTGATTTCTGCATTTTACACTGTTTATTGCACTTTAAGTTACTAATTGTTGCAAATTGTTTCTGTAGGCTACACACTAAAGTGCGCTAGCCGATTTACAGCATTTATAGCATTTACTGTCTGTTTTTTTCCTTGTCTCTGTAATAAAACAAAAAATCTCTTGTTTTCCCGCCTTACTGAACTAGAGTAGTCCAGTTTCAGAGTTGCTGATCCCTGGGCTTTGTTTTTAGTTCCTGTTACTGATCCATTGCCTTATTAGGGAGGAGGGAAGTTTCTTTGCTTACCAGTGGGAGTGGGAAGCACTGAGCAGCCTTTCTGTCCGATTTGGTGAAGCTTCAGCCGGAAACTAGTAGTCCATTGGTCGTTTTGGGCCAATTCCTAGCTCCTTTCAGCCCCTGCTATAAAACACGCTAAACACGCGTTTTCCAGCTTGTACCAACTCAGCACAGATCCTCGTGGTGGCCTGCAGAGTGATCCAAGCAGCAGAGAGCTAAAAGAGTGACTTTCTACCAGATATAAGTATTTTGTGGCTTTCCCACTGTTATTAAGCTAGCGACTGCATTTCGCCTGTTTTACTGCTACTTTAAGTGATTTCTGCATTTTACACTGTTTATTGCACTTTAAGTTACTAATTGTTGCAAATTGTTTCTGTAGGCTACACACTAAAGTGCGCTAGCCGATTTACAGCATTTATAGCATTTACTGTCTGTTTTTTTCCTTGTCTCTGTAATAAAACAAAAAATCTCTTGTTTTCCCGCCTTACTGAACTAGAGTAGTCCAGTTTCAGAGTTGCTGATCCCTGGGCTTTGTTTTTAGTTCCTGTTACTGATCCATTGCCTTATTAGGGAGGAGGGAAGTTTCTTTGCTTACCAGTGGGAGTGGGAAGCACTGAGCGGCCTTTCTGTCCGATTTGGTGAAGTTTCAGCCGGAAACTAGTAGTCCATTGGTCGTTTTGGGCCAATTCCTAGCTCCTTTCAGCCCCCTGCTATAAAACACGCTAAACATGCGTTTTTCCAGCTTGTACCAACTCAGCACAGATCCTCGTGGTGGCCTGCAGAGTTATCCAAGCAGCAGAGAGCTAAAAGAGTGACTTTCTACCAGATATAAGTATTTTTGTGGCTTTCCCACTGTCATTAAGCTAGCGACTGCATTTCGCCTGTTTTACTGCTACTTTAAGTGATTTCTGCATTTTACACTGTTTATTGCACTTTAAGTTACTAATTGTTGCAAATTGTTTCTGTAGGCTACACACTAAAGTGCGCTAGCCGATTTACAGCATTTATAGCATTTACTGTCTGTTTTTTTCCTTGTCTCTGTAATAAAACAAAAAAAATCTCTTGTTTTCCTGCCTTACTGAACTAGAGTAGTCCAGTTTCAGAGTTGCTGATCCCTGGGCTTTGTTTTTAGTTCCTGTTACTGATTCATTGCCTTATTAGGGAGGAGGGAAGTTTCTTTGCTTACCAGTGGGAGTGGGAAGCACTGAGCAGCCTTTCTGTCTGATTTGGTGAAGTTTCAGCCAGAAACTAGTAGTCCATTGGTTGTTTTGGGCCAATTCCTAGCTCCTTTCAGCCCCCTGCTATAAAACACGCTAAACACGCATTTTCCAGCTTGTACCAACTCAGCACAGATCCTCGTGGTGACCTGCAGAGTGATCCAAGCAGCAGAGAGCTAAAAGAGTGACTTTCTACCAGATATAAGTATTTTTTGTGGCTTTCCCACTGTTATTTAAGCTAGCAACTGCATTTCGCCTGTTTTATTGCTACTTTAAGTGATTTCTGCATTTTACACTGTTTATTGCACTTTAAGTTACTAATTGTTGCAAATTGTTTCTGTAGGCTACACACTAAAGTGCGCTAGCCGATTTACAGCAATTACTGTCTGTTTTTTCCTTGTCTCTGTAATAAAACAAAAAAAATCTCTTGTTTTCCCGCCTTACTGAACTAGAGTAGTCCAGTTTCAGAGTTGCTGATCCCTGGGCTTTGTTTTTAGTTCCTGTTACTGATCCATTGCCTTATTAGGAAGGAGGGAAGTTTCTTTGCTTACCAGTGGGAGTGGGAAGCACTGAGCGCCTTTTGTCTGATTTGGTGAAGTTTCGCCAGAAACTAGTAGTCCATTGGTCGCTTTGGGCCAATTCCTAGCTCCCTTCAGCCCCTGTTATAAAACACGCTAAACGCTGTAAGCTGATTTTAGCTGAGTTACCACTGTTGCACACAAGAGCAGCGGCGGTTAAACAAGGTTAAACTATTTGGGCCATCTAAATTCCACTCTTCCAATTTTCCCTTAAAACTACCTTCCTCGAGCTGTACTGCTGATCTAACCAGCATATCCTATAACTGAAAAGTTCATCTCTACTTGATTCCCAAGTAGACTATTCTCTATCTGTAAAGCCTAGCACTTACTCCTACAGTACTTGCACCTTGATAAAGCACTCTTATTATAGATAGTACCCCACCAGCCTAAAACCCACTTCCCCGGAGTCCTTTGAAAGTCTCTTTATCTACTACTTCTAGTATGTCGAGGGATCAGTTGCTAGTGTCCTCTCCAGCTCAACTGGTGAACCTGGGAATATTGAGGCAATGTTACAACTGCCTCATGTACACAGACAATCCTCTCCTTCTCCCACAAAACACAAATACATGCGAGAGATGCAACTATACGGCCAAACTGGAGGCTGAGCTCTCTCAACATAGGACTGGCAAGACCAGACAGGAGGAGAAGGTAACCACACACAATACATACCCAGTCACACATGGTACCATCACAACTTCAAATCATACACATACTCACACAAAGACATACTCGGAGGCTCTGATCAAAAATTTACCAAAACAGCAGAGGCCACCAAAGCAGACACCCAAACAACTACCACCTCACGACCCAACACATGCAACACATAGACCACACAGTCAGAGTGTCAAACAGTCACAGCCCTTAAGGCCAAACAAAATGCCAGACACACTTGTCATTGGTGATTCCATAGTCAGACACACTGACGTCCGCTCACCAGACTGAGTAAAGAGAAGGTCACAGTAAGCTGCCTGTCAGGCGCTAGAATCCGCCACATAACGCAAGCACTCAGGTCTCTCAACAGCAGGTACAAGTATGACTCAGTCATTGTCCACGCTGGTGTCAACGACCTGAGACGTACCTCCTTGGACTACATGAAAAGGGACATCGAGGAGCTCTCTGATTATGTAGCCCAGGCAGGTATGACCCTGACCTTGAGCAGTATCCTACCTTCACCTAGAATGATGCCACAATACAGTGATAAGATGATCAGCTTTAATAATTGGCTTAAATTCTGGTGTCATTCAAAGGGGATCCAATGTCTGTCTGCCTGGAATGACATGCTGGACAAGCCACGCTGCTTCGCAAGGGACGGCTTGCACCTGTCACCCCTGGGCTTCCGGATATTGGCAAAGGCTCTTGCCACCCCCATAGTGCCTTTTTAGGCAAGGCTCAAATTCTAAACCTACCACCCTAGAACACCAAAAAGGAAAAAAACTATGGGTAATGCTGCTCAATGCCAGAAGTCTCAATCTCAAGATGCATGCACTCGAGGCCCTTCTCAATATGGAGAACATCGATGTCTGTGCTGTGACAGAAACCTGGTTCAAGGCTCCTGAGAGCACCCCAGCACTAACAGGTTTCACCTCATATCATGCGTTCCAGCCCCAAAATCCGGACAACACCAAGAAAGGTGGGGGGGTGTCCATATTCATAAAGGACACCCACACCTCAAGGTTGGTGGCAACGCATGATGCATCAGAGACCATCCAGGTGCAATTAACCATAGGCAAGACTGCTCTGCAATTTGTAGCATGTTACAGGCCACCCTCTCAAACTCAGGAACCTCACATGGCCTTCCTGAAAACATTGGAGGGATAAATGTATCTCCAAACACCATCATACTAGGTGACTTTAACTACCCTAATATAGACTGGGAACACTACTCAAGCCCGAACACTCTAACCCAAAGATTCCTGGAGTTCATAAACTCAAATGCCATGGAACAACTAGTCACCATCCCCACAAGAGGAGAAAACATACTTGATCTCATCATCACGAACATGGGATCAAAATGTTCAACACCGAAGTATACCCCTCACTGGTGAGATCAGATCATAAACTAATCTCGCTGGAGGTCCTCATCCCGCCCCACCTGAAACAAAAAGACCACAGTGAAAAACTTCTCAAAAGCCGATTTCACACTTCTAAAAACTAGTGTGGTCTCCTTTAAGGCCCCTGAGCCAGTGGTAAACATTACTCAAACCGCTGAATCACTTACAAATGCCTTCTACCAGCACCTACAGGACTGCATGGATCAGGCAATCCCAAACAAAACTAAGACTCTCTGTACCAAAGGCAAGCGTCCAGTCTGGTGGACCCCAGCCATAAACAAGCTCTACAACAAAAGGAGGAAGCTACTACAAGATAGAGCAAAATCCTTGAAAGGTAAGACACCTTTGATCATTATAAGTAAAAACTAAGAGCTCTCATAAAATCATCCAAGGCAAATTTTGAGAGAAAAATCGCCAAGGACTCTAAAGAGAATCATAAGGCCTTCTTTAGCTATGTTAGAAACCTAGGAGGAAACTCCCAGATATGCTCAGAATTAGTTCAAAATGATGTGAAAATTACTGAACCTACACACATTGCCAACATACTGGCTGACAGGTTCAGTGCAAACTTCTCCCTCCCCCAAAAGGAGAGATATCTATTCCAGAGGATTGTAGCCCCCCAAACATCTCCAACGCCCAGGTGAGAACTGCCCTCACTAAGGCAAAAAACACAGCATCCATGGGACCGGATGGTGTCCCCGGCTGTGTGCTTCATGAACTCAATGGGGAATTAAACCCACAGTTAGGACAGCTGTTTAATCTTAGCCTCACCTCAGGATACGTACTCCAAGGAGGGGCGCACGGCGACTGTGGTCCCACTTCATAAGGGCGGTGCCTCCACAGACCCTGGAAATTACCGCCCCATTAGCTTGACAAGCCTTATCTGCAAAGCCATGGAGAGGATCATAATGGAACTCATAAATAAAGACATAGGGAACTTGCAGACTTTGGATCCAACTCAGTTTGGCTTTGTCAAAGGCAGATCCTGCCTCTTAAACTTGCTTGACTTTTTCGTGACAGTCAGCAAGGCCATTGATGAGGGAAAGGCAGTGCATACAGCCTACCTGGACCTGGCAAAGGCCTTCACACAATACCCCACTCAGGTATCATCGAAAAACTCATCAGCTTGAATGTAAACCCATACATCACAAGATGGGTTGCAAACTGGCTAAGTGACAGAACCCACAGGGTCAGAGTTGCTGGAGCCATGTCAGACTCAAAGCCTGTCACAAGTGGTGTCCCACAGGGCTCAGTCCTGGGTCCACTCTTGTTCGGCATCTACTTTTCTGAAGTACAAGCAAACACAGGAGGGTTATGGCTGACAAAGTTTGCAGATGACTGCAAACTGGGCCATAGTCGAAAACACATCTGACACAGATATCCTCCAGAAGGGCCTCACAGAAATGGATAACTGGTGCCAGAGCCATGGCCTGAAGTTAAACGCCAAAAATGCATAGTCATACCCTTTGGGAAAAACAAGGCTACCCCTAGCTACCATATAGGTGGCAATCCACTGAGCACAGAAAAAGTCATCAGAGATCTGGGGACCCAGGTTGACAGTAGCCTTCGCTTGACACTCATGTTGCTAAAGTAGTTAGGAAAACCTTCTATATCACCCACCTGATCATGAAGGGATTCACATCTAGATCAAGGGAGGTCATCGTCCCCTGTACTCATCACTTATTAGACCTATGATTGAGTACAATGCCCTGTTCGAATGTATCTGACCAGACACCTGCTGCAGCTTGAAAGGCCCCAAAAGTTCCTCACCAAAAGGATAAAGGGTCTCAAAAATATGTCTTATGCTGCCCGACTGAAAGAACTCCAGCTCTATTCAGTCTCATACCGCTTGCTCAGAGGTGACCTGTGCCTGACATATAAGGCCATGTCAAACCCAGATTTGATGAATATGCTTCACCTCAAAAAATCTAGATCCCTCAGAACCACAAGGGCGGAAGACTTAAACCTTGACACGGTTATAAATAGAACGTGCTGGAGGGACAGATTCATCACCCAGAGACTCCCTATGCTGTGGAACAAAATCCCGGTACATGTGAGGCAGAGCACCTCTCTGGTCTTGTTCAAGAGGAATCTTGACCAATGGATGGGAGATTGCAGATATACCCCAGGGATTACTTCAGCGTCACTGCTTGACAGAGGCACAGCAAAATGATAGGCATAGTTTTTATTCAAACTAAAGGGGTGGCGAAAGCCACATAACTATGGGCTAGGCTTATAAATGCCCTTGGGCAGATAGCCTAGTATGAACCTATGAACCTATGAACCTATGAATTTTGTGTTTACCCAAATCTACAATAGACCAAACCCTAAAGCTTTCATACATGTCTGTTATGTAAGTCAGAATGTAATGGGCAACACATTCGGAATACATCCATGTTATATATAAGACATTCTCATAAAGGGCTCAAGATGACAAGCAATATACCCTTACCCTTATGTACAAACCCACATCATGTGAGTCATGTGATAGTGCACTGTCTGCCAGTATCAAAGGCAGGTAAGAAATCATAACAGTAATAATGGAAATAAAACAGAACAGAGGTATGAAACATCCACGTACATGTTATACAAGCATTTAAAATGACCTGTAAAGGAGGACACACACATGTACATATCTGAAAGTATCCATATGTAATCCATAAGTCAAGGAGTATCATAACCCGAGGTGTATCCACTGCATTAACAAATATATGTACATCTCAAAAGGTATGCAAACATAAAAGAACAATTACAGCCGACCTCGTAATGAGTATAATTACAGTACATGTCAACATAATGTAAGAGAATAACAATGTGTTATATGTGCAGTCGACAACATCAACATATCTGCACAGGATTGCTGTAATGACTGTCTACCAAACATTATGGCCAAAAAAGGACATAATGTGAGTGTAAAGATCACATTACTGGATGGTGAGAATGATGTAAAAATGCAGAAGAAAACATAGAAAAGTTTATGCATCATATACTGAATTGAGGATGCATGAAACAACAACACCATCACAACACTTACAGATATTAATAATTTCTAGAAACACATCAATGCCTGCACATGCCACATAACATTTTAAACCATACCACACAGTATCAACATACAAAGGAAGCCACATGAGAGATTAGGACAAACTCTGTTGAGTCAAGTGTATGTTTAATGGTATTATCATACTCCATGTCTACAAAACACAAGTTTACAAGAGTTGTATGCATCTACAACGTGTGTATACCATTACACATATAATATAGCACTCTGTGCAGTCAACAAGTAATAGCACAAGTATTAATTGGTAGGTACAGATAATCTCACTACAACCATTACCACACACTTAAATGTTGAGGTATCATTACAATAGTAAGAAGCAGTGCTAAAATTGTACATGTTCACTGCCTAATACATGTGGAGATGAGTCAGATGTGCGATATTTTGAAAATCACCTTATCTACAAATGCAAGTCTATAGTTGAAAATCAAATACAAATGATTTGTGCATGCATCATGGGTAACAAATAACATAACAACATGCTACATCCAAAATAGAATTGAATGCATGGGTCACCTCTGCTATGTTAAATGGCAGAATGATTTTGCCTAAGGCATATTTATGCACATGACAGACATATAGGAGACTGAATCCACACAATAATCCTTTTAATTAAGCGCTTTCATCTCATAGTAGAAACTTCCTCAGAATAACAATTATCATACAACCCCATATATTTATAAATCAGTACATTGACATAATTTCCTAGTTATGTTAAATTTAAAATTTTAAAGAAACACTTACATCCTATAATCCAATACTATTAACTGTGTTCCACACATTAAATCCTGAAGCAGCACGTATGACATTCAAAATACCCATGTTATCCCATAGATTATATAAAGTGAAACCTGACATATTCAAAGACAGATTCATAATATATAAATTGTATAAATTACAAGTAAATATAAAAATCAGAGTAAAACAATCAATATAAAACCGTTTAAGCTCAATCAAGTCATAAAGTCAAAAGGTCAATGCAATATACCAAAAGATAACAGACTGTTTTTCTTTTTTACATAAAGTATTGTGCTTTTAACCTTAAAATAGAGCTAATAGAGATGGCACTGTTTAACCCGGGGGACTCTGAAGCGTTCGTCCTCAGCTGTCATCTCAGTTCTTTTTTTTGTAAAAAATCATTAAGGGGACCCTCTCTCTCTCCCACTGCAGCTTGATCTATGACTGTAAAATTACATTTATGTCCCTCATGGGACACAATATGAGCAGCTAAAGCATTTGTCTTGTCCTTTTTATTGATGTCATAGTTGTGTTGGTATATTCGTGTCCTTAGGGTATTAATGGCCTTTCCTATATAGAAACAAGAGCATCCTGAGCACAATGCTATATAGACTACAGCTTTACTGCTACATGTGAATTTTTTATCCAGATAAATTTTACCATACTGGGGTATTGTTACTTCCTGTCCTACTTGGATGTCCCTGCATTGCAGACAGAATCCACATTTAACCATGCCTTTACCCCTTCTATTACTATTCCTGTTCCTTTCAAGAATATTCTTCAAACTCATGTCTCTCTTATAAATAACCATGGGTGCTGGTCCAACTAAATCAAGTTGTTCCTGATTAATTCTAAAAATACTCCAGTTGTGTGTTAAATATTAATCAAGGACAGTGATAGAAAAATGTTAAAATGAATGGAGAATATAAAAACTGTTGACAGATGTTTACATGAGGATTTGTTATTTGAATCAAAACAAAATGATTATTTTAAAATATTTCCATGTATTGATGGCATTATAAGTGATATTAAGGTCAGGAAGAATCGCAAGTTACTGAGAGATGAGGAATATGGGGAAGGGAGGGCATTTCTCCCATCCCCCTTGAGTCAAAATGGGCATTTAATTGAACATAACCAAGATGTACAGGGGGAAACAGGAAATTTACAAGAGGATAGCAATGAGCAAGAATATAACCCCAACCCTTTAGAGTATCCCCCTCTGAGGAGGGCTGAGCAACAGAGGAACCAGAGGAGGGAGAACGAACAGGGTTTTTACAGCAACAACAACTATCAATTTTACAACAACAACAGAAACAACTGGGGCAGAGGGAAGGGGAAAACCTCATACAGGAGATCTTAATAAATGAGTTATTGACAGTTTGTTTTGTCACCAATAAACAAAGAGACTTTAAAATATATAACTACAGCAGTCTTGACATTGATTCTAGAGCAGTAGACTTATTTGAAAAAGGTTTGTCCTTTGTACCCAACAAAGATGCAACTACTGACGAAGCCCTTATTGAGTTGAAGCTTTTTGCTAGAAAAATAAATGTTCAATTTTTCTTTAAAGGCACAACAATGACCTTATAAAATGATAATACATGTAGGAAGCCCAGTGTTTTTAACCCTCCTTTAAATCCTTATGTACAAATGTATGAAAAGATGTGTGAGAATGATATTAGAACCATGTTAAAAAATAAAAGGAGAACGACTAGTGAAAACAACTTAACTAGGGAAGAAATGGAAATATTGAATGACATATGCAACAACACTGAAATTAAGGTAGTAAAACCTGACAAAGGTGGAGGATTAGCAGTGATGAATAGGGATACATATGTGGATAAAATGCTAAGTATATTATATACTGACACATATGAGGAAATCAGTATTAACGAAAAGAATATTGCATATAGGAAGGTAGATATTGCAATAGAGGAGATGGCATTAAGTTGTGATATCACAGAAGAAGAATTTCTGTTTATGCAAATTAGGTATCCAAAAATTCCAACAATGTTCAGGGTACCGAAGATACACAAGAACCTTCAGAACCCCCCCCCCTTTAGACCTATCGTAGATGCTAGAGCCTCCAAGACATACCCAATAGCCAGATTTGTTGACAGCCAGTTAAAGAACATACTGAAGGATTTCCCCTGGATTTTAAAGGACCCATGGGATTGTTCAAATAAAATTACTATGGACAAGTATCAGGATGATTTAATATTTGTCGCAATTGACATCAAAAATGTATTTTCTTCAATCCCACATGATGTACGGTTAGAGTGGTTTTATGCTTTCTTATGTCAGTATACTAATTTGAGACATGATCGCATTTTATCCCTAAGGGCAGTTATGGAAACAGTCTTAGAGACAAGCATTATTATTTTTGAGGAGCAATTATTTCGACATATCAAGGGAGTGGCGATGGGGGCAGCATGTGCCCCCATTTTCGCAACTGTTGTTCTAGCTTATTGGGGAAAAAGAGATTGTGTTTAAAAGTGTATTCGCAGAAGGGTGGACTTTTTATGGTAATTTTTTAGACGATGTCCTTACTTTTTGGAAAAAGGATAAACAGGAGCTAACAGAATTTTTAGAATTTATAAGTACGAGAACAGATTTCCTTGAATTTACTAGTAATATAACTAAGGAAAATGTTAATTATTTAGACATTAGTATAGTCAAAAATAAGAATAAAAAGGAATTTACATCTAATATTTTTAGAAAGCCAACCTATTCTAATAGCATTCTGCATTTTAAAAGCTGCCACCCCATTCACCAAAAAAAGTCCCTAGTTACGGGTCAAGGGGTGCGCATTGCCAAAATGGTATCGGAAGATGATGAATTTCATTGGCAGTTAGGTATTTTAAAAAATATATTGGTTAAACGAGACTACCCATTAGGATTTATTGACAGTATTTTCAACAAAGTAAAGAGAAAAAGGGAACAAGGTTTGTTTTCCCCCTTCTGGGTAGAATGCAGGAGGGTGAGACAAGCAACAGAACACAACTGACCTATAGTAGAGAGAAATTAGCCATATTTAAATTCAATAATCAATATTTTGATATTAAAAATATTTTACCACACAACTGGAGTATGTTTAGAATTAATCAGGAACAACTTGATTTATTTGGACCAGTGCCAGGGTTATCTATAAGAGAGACATGAGTTTGAAGAATATTCTTGAAAGGAACAGGAATAGTAATAGAAGAGGTGAAGGCATGGTTAAATGTGGATTCTGTCTGCAATGCAGGGACATCCAAGTAGGACAGGAAGTAACAATACCCCAGTATGGTAACATTTATCTGGATAAAAAAATCACATGTAGCAGTAAAGCTGTAGTCTATTTAGCATTGTGCTCTGGATGCTCTTGTTTCTATATAGGAAAGACCATTAATAACCTAAGGACACGAATATACCAACACAACTATGACATCAGTAAAAAGGACAAGAAAAGTAATGATTTTTTAGAGCAAAAAGAACTGAGATGGCAGCTGAGGACGAACGCTTCAGAGCCCCCCCAGGTTAAACAGTGTCATCTCTATTAGCTCTATTTTAAGGTTAAAAGCACAGTACTTTATGTAAAAAAGAAAAACTGTCTGTTATCTTTTGGTATATTACATTGACTTTTTGACTTTCTGACTTTCTGACTTGATTGAGTTTAAAAGGTTTTATATTGATTGTTTTACACTGATTTTTACATTTACTTGTAATTTATACAATTTATATATTATGAATCTGTCTTTGAATATGTCAGGTTTCACTTTATATGATCTATGGGATAACATGAGTATTTTGAATGTCATACAAGCTGCTTCAGGATTTAATATGTGGAACACAGTTAATAGTATTGGATTGTAGGATGGAAGTGTTTCTTTAAAATTTTAAATTTAACATAACTAGGAAATGATGTCAATGTATTGAGTTATAAATAGGTGGGGTTGTATGATAATTGTTATTCTGAGGAAGTTTCTACTACGAGACGAAAGCACTTATTTAAAAGGATTATTGTGTGGATTCAGTCTCCTATTGTTTTTTTTTACATGACAGATATATAAATATGTTGTCAATTCATATGGGTTTCAGTGAACTAAGGGATATCACACTGACATGTAAAAGTAATATTGAAAAGTAGACGGTCATATTTGTCCTAGGTTCAGTCTGTCTGTGCCTGCAATTAGCCCATTTACACTACTGCAATGTCCCATTAAAGTATAAATATATAACTAAATATAGAGCAAGGAGTATCACAGTCCCAGTGACAAATCACAATGAAGACTGCCATGTGAACGAGTAAAGTGAAATTATTTATGTAAGCTAGTGTTCTAACAAATAAACTTGCACACCTAAACATTGAAGCTAAAAGAGCAGAACTCAAGCAATACACAGTAGTATAACCCTACCACGACCACTGGCACTGTGAGAAAGCAGACACCCATTCAACATATGAATAGTAAGGTATGTATACCATGATCTAAGCTGGGAACCATTACCATATGCACAAGTTGGTTACTGTACACTCTTAAGAGAGCACGAGTTGTAAAACCTGTGTATATGCAATCAACTACACAAACACACATAAAATATATGCAAGACACTGCTATTGACCAATCTGTACAGGTATAACATGGCTATCATTTTGGTTGTGCCAGTAAACAACCTATAACCTCAAAATAAAACATTAACATTGAAAGAAGGACTTGTACACATACCATTTATACAAAAAAAGTATTACTTAGTAAAACACGTACACAATACGTTGACCCTTAGAATATATACCTTGTTGTTGCCCAATAGGAATCTTGCCATCTAATTTTCATTTATGGATTCCATCCGAATAATATTATCATACAAGAGATGGATGCATGCTAATAGTCCTCCAGGGCAGAAATAAGGCTGAAGATAACACATACCTCTCTCCATTTCCTGCTCCTATAGCCTGTGGATACACTCAGTGCAGAGGGCTCAATTAACGACACATACCTCAAAACCTGCATGAATAAAATGAAAAGAAATATTATGTTCCAAATGTGATCATGTGTTATTGTAAGTTTAAACGGCATTTAACTTGAAGATAAGTCAGCACAGAATGTAGTTATAGCAAAGTGATCACATTATCAGTGTTATAGAATCTTAGGTCACAATTTGCATAGGGAGATATTTATATCAGAAAGCAACTGTAGCACACATACTAGAAGTAATTAGAAGTAGTCAGAAGCTGGATTCAAACCTTCAGCATTTACTTATATTCATGCCAATGTCCAGAAACCTATCTGCCAGGCTTCTTGTTCTTTGTTATATGTGATGAAGTTAACAGAATTTTAATATTTGTGATCTATGACTACACAGTTGAAAAATAGCATGCCATGTGACCCTATTTACACATTAATAATGATATATGAGGTGAATTTAGGATTAAATGAAGAGTGGTGTGAACTGCATTTTGCACATTTTTCAATGATATTAAACAAGGTTAGTGCCAGAAGCGCATCTGGGTCAACAAGTGAACTGTGTCCATCCCACAAACTAGTAATCTACCCCACAGCTCTTCATGTGAATAGCAAAAAAAAAACTAATTTCCATCTACTGGCACATCAGCCAGGTGGCCAGATTCATGACATACCCACTCCATCTTGCACTAGTCATTTATACCACATTTCTATGCCTTGCCCCTGACCCACCTCCCTCACACTTTAGTAACAAAAACAAAGCTATTTCTTCTTTTAAAGTGTAGCTAACAGTTTATAGAGATTACACCCTGTCTACATGGAGCATTATGCACTCAATTTTTAGTTAAAAAAATATTTTTTTTTCTTTAAACTGTAGCAAACTGCTTGCTACAAATGTAGCAAACAGCTGCTACATTTTTATACCCTGCATGCATGCAGTTCTGCTGTGCTCAGGTTTTAGTTTAAAAAACAACTTGTTTTTAAATGGTAGTAAACTGCTTACTACAAATGTAAAAAAAAAAAAAAGAGTGTTATAGTTTAGTTTATACCTGCTGCCTGCACAGAGCACTGCACCATTCAGGTGTTAGTTAAGAAGAAACACACACACACACACACACACACACACACACACACACACACACACACACACACACACACACACATGCACAGACACACACACACACACACACACAAACGTTTGTCTTTTAAACTCTAGCAAACTGATTGGTTCAATTATAACAAACATACAGTTCATATGGTTGTTATAATTTGTTTAACACAAATTTGACCTTTATAATTAATGTTGGCTTGTTTATCTTCCTTGGTCATTCAAATCCTACAGAACATCTTTACTATTTGTTATGTCTGTAGCTTATATGTTGTGTGTTATACATCATTGTCAATGCTACATGATAACATGTATGTGTTTGCTACTAACTTTTTGTGTATGTCTCTTTTTCATGACAGTGGCATTTTAACCCTCACCACCAGTGATGGAGTCTGTGGAGGATATGTCAAGTATGTCATTATTCATATTATTCATGTTTTTATTGTTATGTTTTGCATCATCCATCATTTTTGCTTGATATGTGACTGACATGGAATATTTCTGTTATATTGATCCCCTGCCCCATCCACAACCATGCTAACCTGGTAAGTCCGTATCACCATGATTATTAATTGTAGTTAGTTGTCTAATAATGTCAGCTATATCCTGCCACATTTGACTTCATTGAATGTATATGGCATACCTCATCTATCACTGTTTGCAGCATGTCCTCTTTCTGCCTCCACCAGTAGCCCATCCACAGATCCTGAGGGAGGATGTGATGTGCCTCACTAAGATAGTATATCAAATGGCACAATGCAACCACATTGGTTTCATTGTCTGGTCCAGAAAAGAACAGTCATATGTGTCATGGTATGTCTCTGATCAGGATAATAGTGTGGCCAGATGATCTGATGATATGGAGACATGATGATAACCATGACCCACTCTCCTATGTTGAGTCTAGTACTAATGGTGACTCTTTACTATAATGGACAGATATTGTCTGTCAGAATACACATGGGAGTGTAGCTGATGAGTGTGTATAAGTATCAGAGGGAATATGCTTACTGTTACAGTCATATGAATGTTCATAGTGATGTGGTTGGCCTGACCTGTGCATGAATGCCCATGCTACTGATTGTATAGGATACCAGCTGTGTGTGTATATTACAAGAAGGTCAGGAGCACAGACGTGGTAAGGTCATGGCACCTTTGTTACAGTGACATTAAAATAGAGCCATAGCACAAATGGGGTGTTACATGCTCTGACCACATTGAGCAAATTACCTTTAGTGGGGAGAGACAGAACACATCTCATGGCCCTTGTACATCATTGTCTGTGCTACAATCTGCATGCACATCTGATGTTGGTCAATGTACTCTGAACTCAGCAGTCACATCCAGACAGATGCATCACCCTACTGTTCCTGCCCACACCATGTCCCAACCTACTAGTTTCACCACATTCAGCTCCTCAGTACAGTGCTGTGGGCCAAGTGTTTCTGGACATGGCAGGTTCAGCCAGAACTGTGGTGTGAGCCATTAGAGTGAGCACCCTAGACTGCATCAGAGTAACAGTGATAGTTGATAAAGTGTGTATCCTGTTGTGTAATTCTGCCCTATGGTTATAAAGACCTCTGTGCTGGCCACTGCATAATACACCTTTATGTAGTTTCTCAAATGTCTGATGCCACGGGCTTTTTCTGATCACTTATCTGACTTAAGTAACTGCCTTCCAGTTGTGGTATGTTGTACATATCATCCATTCTTATATGCTAGTTCAGATATCAATGACTGTAATGCTTTATGTAACAATGTCCCTGCTTTCATATTTGCATCATTTGATATTTGACTTATAGCATGCATTTCTCATAATCATCAGCATGATACCTTATTCTTACAGCATTGATTGACTATACATTTCATTGTTGTCTACCATACGTGCATGCACAGGTATGCTTTTCTATGCATACAGTGTTACATAAGGCGTTTTAATTAGATAATGCAAATGCCTCACCCTCAGCACTACATGCATTTATGTTGACATGTTTTCCATTGTTATCCCCTTTCTGACATGTGCTTTCCATGTCCACCTTCTCATATCTACCTGCTTACAAACACACATATATACGTTGGTTGCTATATCCCAAAACATGATGGCTGATGTGTCACTGATGCTGTGCATGATTGAATACATTCTTACATCTAAATGAGTCATGATGCAGCAATCATTTGTGCATTGCAGTGTTGTCTTATGTTTGACATTCCACATCAAACATGTAACAGAAAACTTGTTTGTGACATAGCTGTTGTTGTATGCTGCACATTGTGGTGTACAACACTTTTACACATCACCATGCTATGTTTGATGCTTCGGTGTTATTGCATCATCCCTACAATTAGGTTATGATTGTGCTGATACATTCCCATAGAAAACGTGGGCCTAGATGTATTACTGTTTTTGGTTGTGGTTATACAGAAGAAAAGGAGAAAGAAACTAACAAAATCAAACAATATGCTATAACGTTCATTTTTTAGAAAATCACTTGTAGCACTAACATGAGGAGCATGACTATGAATGAAGTTAATTATAAAGGAAAGATAACCAATATGCTTTACAATATCAACAGCACCTCTACTTTCCTTCTCTCTCTTTCATTGCCCATCCTTCGAAATTTCTTTTTGATGTCAAAAAATCTCACATAAAGAAATCAGTAACCTATTTGAAAACATGTCCACAGACCCCCTCCTAAAGGTTCAAACCAAAAGACCTTACACTTTTATCCTATTTCTGTGATACCCACTCTTGTTAATGTGATAGAAATACATAACTTACATCCAGATCTCAATATACTTAATATTATCAATACCATCTCCTTATCCCAGATCAGCATAGATTCTGGGTAGGCATATTAAAAGATTACCACTTTGGTGCCGAACTGGTGACATTTCCTTTAACTTGGATAAAGGGAACTTGGCAGGAGCAATATTTGCTGACTTCACAAATTAACTTTAACCTAAATAACCACCAGCTCCTTTATCTATTCAGAGCATTGGCAATAGTAACAGATACATCACATGATTCCAAGAATTCTTGTCAATCAGGGTCTTCAAGGTTAGTTAGGCTTTTCATTCTATCACCCCAAACCTCTTTCAATGTGAGTACCACAAGGCTCTACCCTAGCTCTTCGTGTATTACCTATTTTCATTAATAAATAACCTCATTACATTCCTGCTCTAAAACTCATGGTCTAAATTCACAACAGAGTAAACTTTAGGTCCAACTACACCCATTATACAACTGAAACACAACAAAAAAAAAGGCTTATTCCTTCAAATCCTGGCTTATTAATCATAAACTGATATTTAACTCTATCAAAGCAAATAGCATGCTATTTGGCATAAGCCAAAAAAGTTAGAAAAAAATCACCAAACGTGAAATTTCAGGGAAAAAAACCTTAATCAAACCAACCAAATAAATCTAAAATACATGGATGTGGAGATTTTTTTGTACCTACGTCAGCTGTACAACCCCTGTGGTGTGCTCTGATGAACCTTGGCTCTTGGTGAAAAAAATCACCAAACTTGCTCAACATTTCAACCCTTCGAGGCACACCAAGTGAAGCAACCACTTCTTTCAAATACCTCTGTTTGTGGCTAGACAACTCACTAACACTCCTTACCCACACTAAGAAATCAAGTGCACAAATTAACTCACTTCTCTTCTCTTCGGGCCATAAAAATCTCACCCTACCTATCCAAACCAGCCAGTGCAGCTATAAGCTTGCCCAACTCAGATATGGACTACACGTGATAGTCAAAGCCACTAAGAAAACAAAAACTCTTCCATACTACAGATTTTTGAAAACAAAATCTGTCACTTCGTCACAGTCACCCTCTCATGAGCATCACTGCCTAACCCTCAAAAAGCCAAAATTTATTCCACTGCAGAGTAGAGTAGATTCATTCATCTTTAATCTTCTAATAGACTTTTTTGATCTTTAAACTTTTCCAGACTAATTCATTGACAGCACTAGCTGCTATACTTTTTTAATAAATGTACACACTACATCCTCTGGTGCTTCCCTCAGCATACCTCTCAACTGTCCAGATTTTCAAAGAATGTCCTGATTTTTGCTTCATATTATTGGTCTGTTACTTATAAAATTTCAGTTTTCTGGTAAAACATCGAGGATTGAAGTGACTAAATAATATTAAATAATGACCGACATTTCAGTTTCAGACCTCATATCCTTCAGAAAATACATAATAATACACTGTTTGTTATTCTAGCAACTTTCTAAGCCTACAGCAGCAGTATTTAAAATATGTCCCTATTGTTGGGCCTTTGCTCCACTATTATTTCTGGCTTTGTCCAGACTTCTTGCACTGAAAGTTTGAAAAGTATTCCAGACAACCCCCACCTCCAACTCCCACTGCACTGCAGCAACTACTCTTTCGCCATCCTTGTGCCTAAAAGTTAGGGAACTCACTCCTTCCACTTAAGGAAACCACAGCCCCTCTTCCACACATTAGGAGATGAACTTAAAACACTCCTCCACAACAAATAAAACTGTTTTTGCCACACAGCTGGTCACATCACGTAAGAGCTTTTCAACATATAGCCATACTCTCTCTCTCTCTCAACTACTAACACCTGTTAAATTCACCTTCTTCACCCAAACCTGCCTTGACTCTCATTACCCACAGCATTTCCACCATGTTAAAAATGGGTCTATATCATAACATCGAAGTTCTCTAACACTGATTGTTATTATATCTAATCCTAAACACCGAAGTGTGAAAACATCGAACAGTCAGAATAGCTAATTTTTTCCCAGGAAACAAATTTGCTATTCCGAGAAGCATGCACACAGCACAAACACACACAAAAAACAGCCATGCACACACATACACTTAAAATCCTACACCTAAACTAAACTTTACATACAGTACTAGCTATCCACTTACCTTAACCCAACCCTAACCCTAAGGTCCATCACTATCGCACACTTACCTGATCGGCGCCCTAACTCTAACTCAGCTAACCCGCCCCCTAACCCTAACCTACACACAATCGCACACTTACCTGAACCCGCTCCCTAACACTAACATCCACACAACTGCAGACTTACCTGACCTGCTCCCTAACCCTAACTCACCTAACCTGCCTCCAGACCCTAACCTACACACAATCACACACTTACCTTAGCCCGACCCGTAACACTCCAACATATCGAATGCTGAAAACAGTGAAGCCACAGCAATGGCCCACCAAATTCTTTCCCTGGGAAAGAATTCAATGTCCTACACCTTCGCTATTTTTAGCGTTCAACATTATGGGTTTGATATTATGACATTCGATGTTAGAGAACTTCGATGTTTTAATATAGGCCTGATAAAACCCTAAAGTAAAATTATATAAAATTGTAAAATGTGCATTCCCCCAAACTTATTACTGCATGTATTAATTACTGCTGTACTGCTTTGTTACATAATGTTACTTTATGTTCTGTTTTTGATATGTGAAACATATTGCTTATCTGTTGCACATTTGTCTTCTTTATGAATTATTTCATCCATGTAGTAGCTGCAAATAGATGTTGTCAGTGTACTATCCTGGTAAACAAATATAAAATAAATAAAATAATAACATAAAATAAACAGAAATGTAAACTTAATTTCCATTTTAACCACAAAACAATTCAACACGGATGACATAGTTCATAGTTTAAATAAAAACCAAGACAAATTACCTAATTAAATCAAACGCCTAACAATCCTTATATCAATCACTTGAAACAGCTACTATAGCCTGTATTTAATTAATTATATATTCCCTCTTATTCTGGGAACTTCTTAGCTTGCAATTAAAATTTGTGAATATAATCACATAGTCCTTTTGCAACAAACTCATCATAAGAATTTTGACATAACTTCATAGCTTCATAGGTTATAGGTTCATAGGTAGGTACTAGACTATCGGCCCAAGGGCCTACATAAGCCTAGCCAGCAAGGTTCCATAGCTTATGCCACCCAAGAAAGTTATTTTCCTGTGCCACTGTCCAGCAGAGACACAGAAGTGATCCCCGGGGTTATTTCCTATTTCCCATCCACTCATCAAGATTTTTCTTGAAGAGTGCTAATGAAGAACTTTGCTTGACATAGATGGGTAGCTTGTTCCAGAGTACAGGAAGTCTCTGGGACAGGAATCTATCCCTCCAGCATGTCCTGTTTATTGTGGTGACAAGGTTTAGGTCCCTAGAGCATGTAGCTCGGAGGGATTGGGATTTCTTTAGGTGTAGCATGTCCGACAGCTCTGGGTTTGACATAGCTTTATATATTTGACAGAGATCACCTCGGAGTAGGCGATATGCTACGGAGTAAAGCTGGAGTTTTTTGAGGTGGTCAGTGTAGGGCATCTGTTTGAGGTTAGTAATCCTCTTTGTGAAGTACTTCTGTGGTTTTTCCAGCTGCTGTAGATGTCTTGTGAGGTACATTCCAAAAGGGGCGTTGTACTCTATAATGGGTCTAATGAGTGATGAGTAGAGGGGAACAATGACCTCTTTTTTCCTGGATGAGAACCCTTTTATGATGAGGTGTGCCACACATAATGACTTCCTGACTACTGTGGCGATGTGACTATCAAAGGAGATACTACTGTCCACCTGGGTCCCAAGGTCTCTTGTCATGCAATGTTTTGTTAGGTAGATTGCTGCCTATGTGGTAGTTCATGGGTACAGAGTTTTTACCAAAGGGGATGACACTGCACTTTTTGGCATTGAGCTTGAGGCCATGGCTCTGACACCAGGCATCTGTCTCAGTGAGGCCCTTCTATAGGATGTCCACATCATTTTGGGACTTGACTATGGCTCCTAGTTTGCAGTCATCTGTGGACTTCATTAGCCAGAGGCCTTCTGTGCTAGCCTGTACTTCAGAGAAGTAGATACCAAACAGGAGAGGTCCCAGGATGGAACCCTGTGGTACTCCACTTGTCACTGCTTTGAGGTCAGATTTGGAGTCTGCAACTTTTACAGTGTGGGTTCTATCAGTGAGCTAGTTGGCAACCCATCTTGTGACTTAGGGATTATACCTAGTTTAGTGAGTTTAGCTATAATTCCAGAATGGGGGATGGTGTCGAAAGCCTTGGTGAGGTCAAGATAGGCTGTGTGAACCACCTTACTATCATCCACGGCTTTGGTGACTGCCTCAAGGAAGTCGACCAGGTTCAGGAGGCATGATCTGCCTTTCACAAACCTGAACTAGGTGGGATCCAGAGTTTGGAGGTTACCAATGTCTTTGTTTATGAGTTCCATGATGATACATTCCATAGCCTTGCAAACCAGGCTCGTCAGGCTAATAGGTCGATTGTTCCCGGAATCAGTGGTGGCTCTCCCTTTGCGGTGTGGGATAACTGTTGCTGTACACCATTCAGTGGGCACAAAGCCTGATGCGAGGCTATTATTGAACATGGTGCTTAAGTGGGGAGCCAGTTTGTTCTGAAGTTCATGTAAAATGCAGCTTGGGATGTTGTCCGGTCCCATGGATGCTGTATTTTTGCTTTAGAGAGTGCAGCTTTTACCTGCATAGTTGTGATTACAGGGACTCTGCAGTCTTCCTGTATAGATATGGGCCCTTTAGGGGGTGAGAGGGGGGTAAAGTTAGCACTGAACTGATCTGCCAGGTTGTTGGCAATATCAGTTGGTTCTTTAATTTTTGTGCCTTTGTGCTGTAACTCAGAGCAGATCTGGGTGTTGCCATCTAGATTCTTGACATAGCTATAGAATGCTTTTTGGTTGTTCTTGGATTTAGTGGTGATTTTGTTTTTGTAGCAAGCTTTGGAGCATCTTATAAGGGATCTCAGCTTCTTACTGAGGCTGACCAGGGAGCTCCTCCACTCATGGGATTTTACTCTCTTTTGCAACAGTTTCTTCCTTCTGTTGTACAGTTTATTTATGGCAGGGGACCACCAGATTGGCTTCCTTTTTTTGGAGGATAGTGTCTTGGTTCTGTTTGGGATAGCACGATCCATACAGAGTGCATTTGTTTAAGATTCAGCAGTTGTACCTGTATTGTCCATCTGCATGGGTGTCATGAAGTTCACCACTTCTGTTTTAAGAAGCATGAAGTTGGCTTTGAAGAAATTCTTTTACTGTGGTTTCCTTAATGGGAGGTGGGAGCAGGATGTGGATATCAAGGGTGATAAGCTTATGGTCAGATCGGACCAATGAGGAGTTGACTTCAGGTGTGGAACACCGGTCACTCATGTTGGTAATGACTAGGTCTAGGATATTGTTGCCCCTGGTGGGGGTGTGAATAAATTGATCTAGGGCATTGGAGTTTATGAATTCCAGAAAGTGTTGAGCTAAGGAGTTGGTACACAAGTAGTTTTCCCAGTTAATGGGGGGGGGGTAGTTGAAGTCGCCCATTATTAGGGTGTTTAGTTGAACCCTAATATTTTCTAGTACATCAAGAAAAGAGGAGTGGGAATGTTGGGGCATGGTGGGGGATCTGTAGCAAGCTACAATTTGGATTGCAGTTTTGCCCAGAGTTAGTTGCACTTGGATAACCTCAGATGCATTATGCAGAGCAACTAGCCTGGAGGTGTGGATATCCTTAATGAATATGGACACACCTCCGCCTTTGGTGTTTCAGTCCAGGTTACATGTCCAAAAAGTGTGGTATGAGTTATAGCCTGGTAGTGCAGGGGTGCTCTCTGGAGCCTTGAACCAGGTCTCAGTCACTGCACAGATATCGAT
The DNA here is from genome assembly GCF_019279795.1 of Protopterus annectens. NCBI lineage: Eukaryota > Metazoa > Chordata > Ceratodontiformes > Protopteridae > Protopterus > Protopterus annectens. The sequence goes on along the minus strand of NC_056746.1, from coordinate 1,223,749,110 downwards.
GTTCTCCATTTTAAGGAGTGCCTCGAGTGAGTGCATTTTGAGATTTAGACTTCTAGCATTGGTAGCATTACCCTCAGTTTTTGCTTGCCTATTCCTGTTATGGTGGTGAATTTGTTATTTGAACACTGCCTAAAAAAGGCACTACAGGGGCAGCAAGAGCCTTTGCCAGTATCCGGAATCCCAGGGCGACAGGTGCAGGCCATCTGTAGCAAAGCATTGTGGTCTGTCGACCATGTCATCCCAAGCAAACAGATACTGGATCCCCTTAGAATGACACCAGAAGCTTAGCAAATTGTTGAAGTCAGTCATTTTGTCCTTGTACTGTGGTATCATTCTGGGTGATGGCAGAATGCTACTCAGGGCTAAGGTCATACCTGCCTGGGCTACAAGATCAGAGAGCTCTTTCATGTCTCTTTTCATGTAGTCCAGGGAGGTACATCTCAGATCATTCACACCAACATGGACAATGACAGAGTCATATTTGTACTTGTTCTGGAGTGACCTGAGTGCGTGGGTTATGTGGCGGTTCCTGGCACCCGACAGGCAGCTGACAGCAAACTTCTACTTGTTTAGCCTGGTGAGTGGGACATCAGTGTGCCTGACTATAGAGTCACCTATGACTAGTGTTTTGGGGACATTGTTTTGCCTTATTGGCTGTGGTTGAGTGGCACACTGCGTCTGTGGGCTATGTGTGATTTGGGTTGTGTCGGGGGATGGAGGTTGCTTGCGTTTCTGCTTTGGAGGTCTCTGTTGCTTAGACAGATTATTACTGAGAGCCTCCACAAATGTTTTTGTGTTATTGTGTGTGGATTTTGGCGGTGTAGATTTAGTGAGACTATGTGATGAGTGTGGTGTGGTGCAAATGTTTACCTTCTCCTCATGACTGTCAAGTTCAGTCTTGGTTGGAGAGAGCTTTACCTCCAGTTTGGCTAGATAAGTGCATCTCTCACAGGTTGTAGTGTTGGGTGGTAGGAGGAGAGGGTTGTCTGTGTACATGAGGCAATTTCTACATTGCCTCAAGATGCCCAGATTCATCAGATAGACAGGAGAGAACACTGGGAGCTGACCCTTGCTCATGTGTCATTTGTACATTTATCTTAACTCAAAGCAACTATAACCATTGTACTAATACATGCTCTAACTATATAATATTATATGACTATGAACATCAAGAAGGCATTCATTAATTAATCCCAAATAATGTGAGTACATAAGAACAATACACCTTCTAATATTCCATTATTTAATGTTCAACCAAAGTATACCAAGCCTCTATCAGTAAATCCAATTAACCTTAGTATCTTCAATTGCTGAAACCATATTAATGAATTTCTACAGTAATTTTAATATCAAACAAACAAATTTAAGAAAACTAAAATATAGTAATACTTCCTTCTAATATTAGCAACCATTTTATTCTCTCATTTGTAACTTTTCTCTTCCATCTCATTCTGATTTAGACAATTATTATGATTTTGTTGTTCCATGCATAATCAAGCTTTAAACTTTAAGTCCTTGCTTCCTCATCTTAAGAGATGGTAAGACAGTGAGGAAAATAAGAAAACTCATTGAAACCTGCAATATTAATTTACTTATATTACCATTTTGCATTCAATACTGCCATTGATGTGGGTGCAGATTCCAAAACAAAGGTGCACACACTAAAGGAAGACACTGATGCATCCATTCTCCAACAACAGCCATGGAGTGCAGAACTGTCATGCAACATATATATATATATATATATATATATATATATATATATATATATATATAAAATACTCAACAAAATACACATAAAAGTAAAAAGGAATACCAAGGCACAGTCTAGTCTTCACAGACAACAGGCAGTCAAAAAAGTTAAAACAAAACTTTAATAAATCCAGCAGTTAGCGCTTTCACAATGTGTCTCATTGCTTCTTCAGACCATAACAGAAATGAAACAGTCAGCATTTTTAAACATCAAGCAACCAATCAAAACACATAAAATCAACAATTAATCAATTAATGAATCAATGTAGCCCTCTTAACTTCAAGAATGGTTTAAGTGAAACCCTGTCATTTAACCGACTCCCTCTATCAGCAGGTATCCTTATAATCCATCTGGTTTCAACCGATTCTGTGTGTGTTTTGATTGCCCATCCATTCAGTCTCTGATAGTACTTCTACTGCCATACATTTAAATATATGGTTACTATCTCTCACGAATATGTTTCGCCAGTGCCTTGGCCATAGAAGAGATGTATATATGGTATAAATTCTCTCTTAATTCATGCTCTGAGTTCCCTATCTGTTTTCCCCTAGATAAAATGCTCGGCATTCCTGGCATACTGCCAGGTAGACAGCATGCTTTGTGCTACAATCAGCTGAAGCTTGGCACTTATATAAATATCCTGGATCAGGTTGTAAGAACTCAGTAGATAAACTTATGAAGTAGCAGTAATTACAGTGATTGCATTGTTTCGTGCCTGGACAATAATTTACTCTATTTATATCATTACATATCTTCCTAGGATAGCATAACATTCTCCTTATATTCTTTTTATTCTTGAATATGAACTTCGGAGTATCACCCACCAAACTCCTAGCCGTGGGTTCAACCATTAACACATCCAATTTCTGTTATTCCCTTGCAGTTACTGCTAAAATTAAGGGAAATCCTTAGGGCATTGTTTTTAGTTTGTTTAGTAGGCACTAATGTATTATCTCTTCTAAAAAAATATGGTTTTGCAGGACCCCCTCTCATGTTCCTGACCTTATTTAACTCTGATGACTCATCATTATCTTTGTAACCCCTATTTCTGTACCTAATCTTCACTCCCATTCCATATTAAAAACAAATCATTAACAAAATGTCGATAGAATAATAAATTTGACTTAAACCTATCATACCTAATAATGGCTTATCCTCCCACCAAGCCATTACAATGTTGGCATAGCTATTGACACTGGATGTGCCCATTGCCAGGACATCATTTTGCAAGTAATAACAACCATCAAATAAAACCATTTTATTCTCTCGTTTGTAACTTCTCTCCCAATTCAATGCCACACTCCTGCCTTATTTGACACTCATGTCTGACTGTTACACGTCTTCTTTCACACAATCCATCTACCTCATTGCTGGATATCCTTGTCTCCTCTTACCTTCTTTCTGTCTGTCCCAAATCTTTTTCACTAGGTTGTTTTCTAATTTTGATCATGTGTCCGAATACCATAATCTGTTTTCTTTGATTTTTCTGCAATTGGAGCTACTGTGGCTACTGATCCTATGTCCTCATTTCTTCATCTCTCCCACAGTGTGCATCCTACCACCCTTCTCAGGGACTTCATTTACATCACCCCTAGCTTCCTCATCTGCTCTGCCTTTACTGCCCAGGCTTTTGTACCATACAGTAGTATGGGTTGCAGCACTGTCTTATGCACCTTACTTTTCAGTTTCTTTGGCATTCTTTTGTCATAGACTACATCTGAGCCTCTATGCCATTTGACTGTAGCCCCTCTGAATCATGCTTTGACCTCTTTATTCAGACTTCCCGTCTCCTCAACCCCCCTCACAGATACTTGAAGATATTTACCTGTTCCACTATCTTCCCTTCTATCTCAATTATAATCTTCTTCTGGTTTCCCTAATTTGCTGCCATTACCACGGTCTTATCTGTGCTTAGTTTCATCCCATGTGCCTTCAGTTTTGCAGTCCATTTCCCTATCCTTTGCTGAAGTTCTTGCACAGAGTCTGCCTGCAATGGCACATCATCTGCATAAAGCAACTTTGTTGCTCTTTCCCCTCCAACCTGTTTGCTAATGTAGTCCATCACCAGTATGAACAGCAGTGGGCTCAGAGCTGAACCGTGGTGCGCATCTACTCCCACTGGGAACCCCTCTATAAGACCAAACACTGTTCGTACTTGAGTCATTGGGTCCTTGTACATAGCCTCCACTAATTCTACCAATGTTTCTGGGACTTTGAACCACCACAATACTGTCCTAATCAGCTTTCTTGAGACCTTGTCATATGCTTTCTCCAAGTCTAGGAATGCCCAGATGGACTAATTCTTTATTCCTCGCTTCTTGTCAGCTATTTGTCTCACTGCAAATATCGGGTCAGTTATGCTTCATCCTAATTTGAATCCAAACTGTTCATCTCCCATCTTACATTATACTACTTTGTGTATCTCTTTATCAATCACCATCTCCAGAACTTTCACGCAATGTGACAGGAGCTTTATGCCTCTGTACTGCCTACTGTTGTGGATGTCCTATTTGATCTTGTACACTGGCATGAGTATGGTTGTTCTCCAGTCATGTGGGATACATCTTTCTCTCCACACTGCTATGAGTACTCTAAGTAGCCATTTCTCCCCTATCTCACCCAACATCTTTATAATATCTGCTGTGACCTCATCTGAGCCTGCTGCTTTCCCTGACTTCATTTTGCTTAGTGCTATTCTTACTTCTTCTAGGGTGGGCTCCTCTTATTTCACTGTAAGCTGTTTCTGGGGCAGTACAGTTTCTCTGGGAGTTTCTTCATTCAGAAGCTGCTGGAGATACTCCTTCCTTCTGGCTTGGATGTCCTGTGGGCTGCTGAGCAGGTTGTTGATGACATTCCTTATGAAGGGAGTCTGACTATCTTCTTTATCTTTCTGTCTTTTCCTTGCTACCTGATATAGTTTCCTTGTGCCACCTACTGAGTCACTTTCCAGAAGCTGGTAGAGTGCCTCTGATGCCCTGTTCTTTGGTACTGTAAACCCTTTCTTAGCTTCTTTGTTAACCAACTAGTATTCCCTCATAGCCTGGTCTCTTTTCTGTCTCACACTTCTTCCTGCACTCCTTCTTTCTGACTTTCTGGACTTCTGCATTTCATCACCAGCTTTTCTTATGTACATTATTTCCATACCTGCCTCAGCCACATATTTCTGTAGTCCTCACACATGCTGTTTTGAGGTGCTGCCATTCTTCTTCAACTCCACCTATTCTTGGGGTGCTACAGCCATGAGTGATTCCTTGAACAGTTGTACTTTCTCTCCAGTCAAGTTCTATGTCTTCAGCCTGGTCTCTGTTGACCTTAGAGCCTTTTCTGACCACTGCTTGCAGCTGATTGTAGCAACCAGTAGTTTATGCTGTGGGACAACTGTTCCACTGGGGATGACTATGCAATCATTTATTCTACCCCATTGCCCTTTCTTCCAAGGAGGAAGTCTAGCTAAGCTGCATGTTGGTCATTCCTGTATATGATCTTGTGACTCTCTCTCTTTCTGAACCATGTGTTGGCTACTATCAAGCCATTTTCTGGACAGAAGTCTAAAATGGCCTCCCCTTCTTTATTTGCCCCACCCATGTGGACCCAGGCAGTCATCATATCCTGTTCATTCCTGTTCTGTCTGCCCCTGATATGTGCACTCAAGCCACCGATTAGCAACACCAATTCATGTTGGTCTGCTTTATTTAGTACGTCCTGCATCTGCCGTATGAATGCACTCTTTTCCTTACTAACACAACCCTGTTGTGGGGCATAGACTGAGATTATGAATACCGCCCTGTCATTACACTGGAGTCTGATTGCCATGAGTCTGTAACTAATTCTGATGATATCTCTCACTGCCTTCTGAAGCTTCTCTCTCACCACAATTCACACACCATTTCTAGTCTGTCCTCCTCCTGAGCAGTCGATTCTGTATCCCAAGCCAAGTGACTTCACTGCACTGCCCTTCCATCTTGTCTTTTGGATAAGTAGGATGTCCAACCTCCTCCGTATCATCATGTCATCCACTTCCAAGCTGCATCCTGATAGTGAACCTACATTAAGTGTAGCAATTCTCATTTCATGTTTGGCATGTTGATTGGTTTTACATCCAGCTTTCACTCAACAGAGTTATCCCACGTAAATCAGCCAGGCACATACACTGCTCCCACCATTAGCATGGATCCCTGGTGTCAGTCTAAGTAAGCTGAGTCCTCAACTCACTTATCATTGGTAACTACCCATGCCTCAGTCCCATTTTGGTGACATTAGTCAACATGACCAAATCATCTAGAACCATATTTTTCACCACTGAGTGGTTAACTCTGCCACAGCATGAAGTCTATGATCCCTGTTCTACTATCTAGAGGATACTGTGCACCATGGTCTGTACAACTTTTCCCCCTATAGAGCACCATGTAGAGTTTGCGCTGCTGCCCACAGCTCCATTCATTAGTGAGTCTGAGATGGAAGCACTCAGCATGCTTTTCGGAGTTGGGAAGATCCTCACATAGACACAGGGAGAACATGCAAACTTCAAACAGGCATTGGGAGGAGGTCAGGATCTAACCTTCAACCTTGTGCATGGGAGGTGAAGACCTTAACCATTATGCTAACAGTAGAACACAGATAAAACCATGATATCCACACAGTGTTGCCCCACAACAGTAGCACAGATCACAACTAATGTAAACAGCCCATTAATTGTCTGCATTAAACATCATACATAACATAAGCATATGATTCATCTATAATACTTTATACACATGCACATGACATAGAAAACACATCTCAATGTCTACAGAGGAAAAATCACCACAGGAATAATGTCTGGAAGATTCTGCATCAGTGACTATCACACTTTCATGTGTGGCCTGCATGAGGTGTGCACAACAGAAGGTGTTGTTGCCTAGGTAGGATATCATAATATATGAACATAGCATGTGAGGTTAGATAGCCAGTATCAAAATTGTGTGAGGATAGATGCACAATAGCCGGTTTACAAAGCTAGCATTATTGGAATCCATTCCAATATACTTCTTTTGTATTTATGTTAATACAGCACCTTGGTGCTTGCTATCCTCATATTTGGGGTAAAAGGAGATACTCACAACAGCAAGTGTACCCTAATTCTATGTGCTTATTACTGTTTTTGTTTACTCTGGATCCCCGACTCAAAGGGAACCCTCTACCAGCACAAAGGAACCCATATAACAAATCAACCAAGGACTACATATCGAGTGAGACAGAAGAACAATGATGGAAACCTTAAAATAAATTTTTATACAACCCAACCTCAACTGGGAACCATCCATGAACTGCAACTACATTCAGCCAGCAAACAAAATCATTTGCCTCTCCAAGCTGGAGCATCACATCACGGATCTCAAACACCTTCAGTGGGATAATACTTACTTTACAGCCTGCAGACAAAATGAGCTAGTCCCAAATGGTCTCAGAATCTACAAAAAATTGTTCTGCAGATTCATAAATGACACAATAACTGCCGAATGGAAAAAAACACTAAAAGAAGCCAGCCTCTGTCCACTAGATATTCTAATCTACTACAACCAAGTGCAGCAAGAACGGATTAAAACCCTCATGAAACACATGGAGGACAAAATCAAAAACATCATAAATCTAGATACTAAAATTAACCCAATTAAGGAAAAGATACAGACACTGGACCTTGACTTGAGACACAGAAAACAACATAAGTTGACAAGAGACTTTAACAACCAGAACACCACAGAGACTTTTCATAACTACCATTCTATTCCACAACCACTAATGCCTCTAGAAAAGCAGATCCACAACCAATACTTGCGTACTAATGAGGGTTGTTCCCAAGACCCTCACAACAGCAACTGACTGATGGAAGACTGTCCTCTGTTTCAAACACCAACAGAAAACAATTTAAACACCACAATACAAAACCAGCAGGTTTTTAGGAGGGCCCCCCCACCAGCTAAATCTGATAATGAAACTCTTCAACCCTGCGACAACTGCTCAAAGCCGGAGCTCTCCAATGAACATCCACACCAGACAGATTTATTACAAAAGACTAAGTATCTCACCAATACAGAGCTCACAGAACTGGGACAGGACTTGGCAAGGGAAGAGGAACCTGAAACAACTATGCATCCCTCCCCAGGACTGCCAAACAAAAGGAGCAACAGCACCATCAAAAACAGAATAAAGTATGGAACCACTCTGAAAAAACACTCTCCCCAATGGAAAAAACTCATAGAAAAAGGGCTGACTTTTATCCCTCACAAAAGGGGAGACTTAGCACAATCAATTATGGATCTTAAACTTTTCACCAAAAAACTCAACCTAAAAATCTTTTTTCAGGATAAAAAAGAAGTGAACAAAGAAAAAATGGTCAGAGCTCAATGATTTCTGAGCCCCCCACACCCCACCATCACAGCCTTTGAGACGAAATGTGAAGGAGAGATCTGAAAAATATTAAAGAAACCACAGAGAAATAAATTCTGTAACCTTAATCGGACCGAAAGAGACACCCTAAAAAACCTTAGCCAAGACAGAACAAGGACAGTTATGAAGGCCAAGAAGGGGGCAGGGTGGCATTCTGGTCATGGATACTGCAGCATATAACAATAAAATAAATGAAATGCTCAGCAATAATAATTTCTACAAATCCTGTGATCTTGAAAGAATTCAACATGCCTACAACCGTATCAGCAAAGAATTGCTTTTTCTTAGTGAAGAAAGCCTGATTAGTGACTGCATGCTCAAATCCTCACAGTTGATCGTCCCAGGCGAACCAACTTTTTTGGGATCCCCAAACCTCATAAAAGCATCACTGATCCCCCCCCCCCATACCATCCAGTCATATCTGGTGGAGGGAGCATTATAGAAACCATTTGAGTATTTTTGGAAGTTAAAATCAAGCATCTTGTTGAGATTAACCTTTCTTTTGTTCTGGACACAGGAAACCTTTTACTTAAAATAAGAGACATTCCAATCAACCAAGATTCCTGGCTTGTCACAACTGATGTTAAATCCCTGTATACAGTATTACTACATGAATACTGTATTCAAGCAGTTACTGAAGAACTAAATGCCCAGAATTTAGAGAAACAGTATGTAATTGAACTCATGAACAGATTGTTCCACATCTTATTGTCCAACAATGTCTTCCAGTTTAATGAAAGCTACTACAGGCAAAATAAAGGAATTTCCATGGAAGCAGCCATGACCCCGAGTCTAGCAAACATGGCCTTAAGGAAGTGGGAAGAAGAACGTCTACAACATACCATTTTTCATGGATATGGCTTGCTACCTGCGTTTTATTGACAATATCCTGATCATGTGGAATGGGACAGGAAAATCTGTTCAAGTTCCTTGACCACATCAACACTTCCACTGACTTTTTAAAATTTACCAATTCCTACAGCAAAAACCAAACAACATTCCTGGACCAATTCCTACAATAAGGACCAAATAACTTTCCTGGACCTCACAATCACTATTCACATTAGTACAGGGTGACTTTCAAACAATCTTTTCCAAAAATCAACCAGAACGAACCTATTGTTACACAGATCAAGACCAAGAAAAATGTTATTAAATTTCAAGGATTAAGGATGAAACATGTTTCCAGAGAAGTAAGGGCTTTTACCATCAATTTATGCAACCTGGAAAAGGATTTCTTAGAGAGGGGTTAAAACCAAAAATTAATTAAGAGCATCCTTGACCCTATATCTGAAGTTAAACTACTTAACCCTGATTTTCGAACCACCAACAACAGGAACCATAAAAAAACAAGATGCTAATCAAGGCCAACTTGCCATGACTCTCACATACTCTCCTGACTTTCTATCACTGACATGTGCTATTCAAGAAAATTGGTGCATCATCAAGCATAACCCCACAATTGGTTTCCTATTTCCTGCTTCCCCAGATTTCTGCATTAGGAGAAACAAAAACCTAAGGCAATACTTTGAGCAAGCCAGTAAGGAAATAGATCCCCTACCGAGGACCAAACCAGGGACATACCCATATGGAAGAAAAGGATGTGGTTACTGTAAAATACTCAGTGGAGCTGACCATTTCACTTGTCCCAACACTAACAAGACCTACCTCAGAAAAAGC